>NW_026109510.1:5000-7500 GCF_024516045.1 Bombus affinis | reverse complement strand
GACACGAAGCGGTGCATAAGCGGGCGGTCGTACGAAAGGACGACTCACGACGCCGCTAGCACTCACGCAGGTCCGTGACGGTTCTCTCCGCTCTTATTCGTATCCTTCTTCGTGCGCTTCCTCCGACTCTGAAACGTTCTACGTATCGTAAGAACGACGGCGGGTTGTCGAAGGCACCAAGGGACAGAGAGAGACAGAGGTAGAGTTTCGTAGTGTCTCCCGTGAACACGATAGTTTATATATCGAGCATGCGTACGAATTGCACGGTCTCGACACGACCGCGACGAACGCCGACGAGCGTCCAACAATCGCTCGTACGTCGCGTACGTTCTCTCGCGTCCGCTCTTGTTCGTATCCTTCTTCGTGCGCTTCCTCCGACTCTGAAACGTTCTACGTATCGTAAGAACGACGGCGGGTTGTCGAAGGCACCAAGGGACAGAGAGAGACAGATAGAGAGGAACGACACGCAACGCAAGCAGTCTTAGGTTTACGTGAGCAACCCTCAGCCAGGCGTGGTCCAGGAATTGTATCCGTGGACCGCAATGTGCGTTCGAAATGTCGATGTTCATGTGTCCTGCAGTTCACACGTTGACGCGCAATTAGCTGCGTTCTTCATCGACCCACGAGCCAAGTGATCCACCGTTCAGGGTAATCTTTTCATATATTTTTTAAAACTCTTGTACTCCATGTACTCTTAATACTCGGTTCGAGCGAAGCCGAGATCCGACACGACCGACCAACGGGAATCGGACGCGCAGAAGTCGCCGGAAGATCGACGACACGAAAACGTTCGAAAATGAAATCCGACGAACGCGCGAAGATACGCGCGTCCGCCGGCCGGGCGAAAAGTACATTATGATATATAACAACCATCGAGATCGAAGCTCCGTTCGTCAGGAAACGACGGGGATATAACACCCGATTCTGAATCCTCTGTGCAGCACACGATCTCGCGAAGAAATACGCACGGTGGCTAGCCCATATATATATATATGTGTGTGTGTGTATATATAATACGATATGCATTCCTCTCGTCCAATTATTCAAGAAAAAGAGCGTGCGCCTCCATCGTTCGGGTGATGTAAAGATTCGATGGGACTCGCGCGACCCTCGGCCTCGAGCGGTCTTTCCTCCCAATATCCAGAAGCCGAGCTTTGAAAAAACTCTAGCGACGGCACGGGTGTCCGACTCACGACATCGAGGCTTCGAAGTCGGCGATCTCCTCCGAACGGATGGCGATCGCGACGACTCAAAGCGTGAAAAATCGACGAAAGAGAACACATCTCCGTTCAGGTGATTGTTTTTTTTAAAAAATAAAAAAATTCGATGGGACTCGCATCCATCTACCTCGCGCGGTCTTTCTTCCCAATATCCAGAAGCCGAGCTTTGAAAAAACTTCAGCGACGGCACGGGTGTCCGACTCACGACAACGAGGATAGACAGCCTGCGGTCCCCTCTGAACGGGTTATATGCGACGAACTAGACGAAACTTTAGTCGTTCAGGTGGTATAAAAAAAAAAAAATTCGATGGGACGCACGCGCAGCCGTCGTCCTCGAGCGGTCTTTCTTCCCAATATCCAGAAGCCGAGCTTTGAAAAAACTCTAGCGACGGCACGGGTGTCCGACTCACGACATCGAGGGTAGACAGCCTGCGGTCCCCTCTGAACCAACTTCGGCTAGACTAGTTACGAATCGTTGCTACGCATCGTCATCATAGTCATCGTCATCATCATCATTATCATAGCGGGCCAACATCCACGCAATGCGTTTTCGTTCTAGGTTACCCGATCCACGAGTATGTTACAAGTGGTTTCGTTATTTCGAACAAAACGACATACGAAGAACACACGCCCTATGGGTAGGAAGCACGTTTCGAGAACGACCGAGAGCGGTGAAAGAGACGAAAGGTCGACGCGCATAAGGTATCCATGGATCTTCGAAGAGAACCTTCGAAGATATGTCGGTATCCTTTCTACATGCGCGACTCGCTACTCGTACTTTCGCTCTCGTCGACTCGTTTTAGTCGCTTCGTTCGATCCCAAAGAGGAGTCTTCGATGTCCCGTTGCTAGGAGGAGAGCAAACGCAACACAGACCACGAAACATAGAAGAGAATAGGCGAGCATGATCTCTCCGACACGAGGCACTTTAGAGATTTTGTTATTCGTTTGTACGGTCTCCACGACGCAAAAAAAAAAATACGAGATCGTGGCGGCGGGTCTTTCTGTATACGGCCTCACGCAAGCGCCTCGATCTCATTTCTCTTTACGGGTGGTTTCCATTCGTAATTTTTCGTTCGATATTCGTGTCAAAGTTTAATTTTCGAAAGCTCAAGTTCCCATTTATAGTTTTATTATAAAATCATTATTCGCAGACGGCGGGTCTTTCTGTGTACGACCTCACGCAGGCGCCTCGAATTCGTTTATGTATGTATATATATATATATATATATATATATGTATCCCTTCATCCCGATGATCGAGAGAGAGTGCCACCTTCTCT
>NW_026109510.1:0-2500 GCF_024516045.1 Bombus affinis | reverse complement strand
CCTCTGTAGAGACGCGTTACCAGAAGATAACGCACTCTACAGAACGCCAAAAGGACCATCGTGCAGCTACAAATAGCTTACAACCGATGGTCTCTGCAAGAATGGCTACTCCGTAAGTACAAGCACACACGCATCCAACTTTTGTCAAATACGTGCACACAGGTCACCAGCTTCCCGACTAAGGGGAAGCTTGCCACGTTAACGGTCATTACGTCCTAGACTTCGACCCGCGGCGCAGCAGTGTAGAGAAAAAACCAGTACGAGAACGGAGGAACAGTCGAGAAATAGCGTAAAATACACTAAGACTCGAGGAGCGGTGACTGAATTCTCAACCGAGGCCGTAGAATAGCCACGCGCCCAGCGCTGTTCCGACCGAACCGTCCGGCTCGACGCTTCTCTTATAGATACCAAGGGGCCGGCCGGAAGGCCGGCGCCGGTCGGGCTAGCGGCCGCGCGCTTATGGTGCAAAACCTCCGTAGCAACGTACCGTTCGGAAGGGACGCTGGAACTTAGTCGCTCGCACGTTCAATAACTACTATATAAAGGCGATATCCAACCATCGAAATATTTTACCACAAGCATTATTAACATATTATAAATGCATTTTTACCAAAAAATTAATTTTTTTTTTCACCGAAAAATTGCATCAGTAAACATACAGTTTTATCGACTATGGACGAAAAATAACTTTATAATCGATTAAAACACGTTAAAATAACACGAAATATGTAAAAAGATATATACCTTGTAACATTAATTAACGAAAAAATTGCAAAAATATCCCAGTCGTATCAGTCCGACGGAAGCTAATTTTTCAAAAAATTCGACAAAAATGTTTAATCCGATTGTATTTAATAGAGATATAACGATCCCTGTCAAAAAAATTATACCTTATAACGCTTTTTAACGAAATAACTCGAAATAACCATTTCGGACTTTTCGCACCGGCCGAACTTCTTCAAAGTCCCAACGTCCCGTCGCATAGTTCCGTTTCTAGAAAACGTTCCAGCGACCAAATAAACGCTTAATCCCGACGTAAAACGTCGAGATACGTCCATTTGTGCAAAAATATTCCTACCTTGTAACACTTTTAAGCGAGATAACTCGAAAAAACGTGTTCGATACGGAAATTTTTCAAAGTCCCAACGAAAAAATCGAAACTTTGTAGAAGGTCTTGGGGACGACATAAACGCTTAATCCCGACGTAAAACGTCGAGATACGTCGATTTATGCAAAAATATTCCTACCTTGTAACACTTTTAAGCGAGATAACTCGAAAAAACCTTTTCGGTCTTTTCGCACCGGCCGAACTTCTTCAAAGTCCCAACGTCCCGTCGCATAGTTCCGTTTCTAGAAAACGTTCCAGCGACCAAATAAACGCTTAATCCCGACGTAAAACGTCGAGATACGTCCATTTATGCAAAAATATTCCTACCTTGTAACACTTTTAAGCGAGATAACTCGAAAAAACCTTTTCGGTCCTTTCGCACCGGCCGAACTTCTTCAAAGTCCCAACGTCCCGTCGCATAGTTCCGTTTCTAGAAAACGTTCCAGCGACCAAATAAACGCTTAATCCCGACGTAAAACGTCGAGATACGTCCATTTATGCAAATATATTCCTACCTTGTAACACTTTTAAGCGAGATAACTCGAAAAAACCTTTTCGGTCTTTTCGCACCGGCCGAACTTCTTCAAAGTCCCAACGTCCCGTCGCATAGTTCCGTTTCTAGAAAACGTTCCAGCGACCAAATAAACGCTTAATCCCGACGTAAAACGTCGAGATACGTCCATTTATGCAAATATATTCCTACCTTGTAACACTTTTAAGCGAGATAACTCGAAAAAACCTTTTCGGTCTTTTCGCACCGGCCGAACTTCTTCAAAGTCCCAACGTCCCGTCGCATAGTTCCGTTTCTAGAAAACGTTCCACCGACCAAATAAACGCTTAATCCCGACGTAAAACGTCGAGATACGTCCATTTATGCAAAAATATTCCTACCTTGTAACACTTTTAAGCGAGATAACTCGAAAAAACGTGTTCGATACGGAAATTTTTCAAAGTCCCAACGAAAAAATCGAAACTTTGTAGAAGGTCTTGGGGACGACATAAACGCTTAATCCCGACGTAAAACGTCGAGATACGTCGATTTATGCAAAAATATTCCTACCTTGTAACACTTTTAAGCGAGATAACTCGAAAAAACCTTTTCGGTCTTTTCGCACCGGCCGAACTTCTTCAAAGTCCCAACGTCCCGTCGCATATTTCCGTTTCTAGAAAACGTTCCAGCGACCAAATAAACGCTTAATCCCGACGTAAAACGTCGAGATACGTCCATTTATGCAAATATATTCCTACCTTGTAACACTTTTAAGCGAGATAACTCGAAAAAACCTTTTCGGTCTTTTCGCACCGGCCGAACTTCTTCAAAGTCCCAACGTCCCGTCGCATAGTTCCGTTTCTAGAAAACGTTCCAGCGACCAAATAAACGCTTAATCCCGA
>NW_026109509.1:0-33027 GCF_024516045.1 Bombus affinis | reverse complement strand
GAATAACGTTATATACTATTGCGTTATAACCTATAACGTTATACTGCATCACTATATGACGTATAACGATATATACGATTACGTTATAACCTATAACGATGTACTGCAACACTATATGACGTATAACGTTATATACTCTTACGTTATAACCTATAACGTTATATTGCATCACTATTTGATGTATAACGTTATGGAGTATTACGTTTTAACGTATAACGTTATATTGCATTACTATATGACGTATAACGTTATGGAGTATTACGTTACAACGTATAACGATATATTGCATCACTAAGTGACGTATAACGTTATTACTATTACGTTATAACGCATTATACGCATATTACGTTATATACTATTACGTTATAACGCGTTATATTGCATCACTATATCACTTATAACATTATATTGCACCACTAAATGACGTAGAACGTCATATACTATTACATTATAACGTATAGCGCTATAGAATATTGCGCCATAACTTATGACTACATATGCATCACTATATGACGAATATCGTCATATACTGTTACGTTATAACGTATAACGTTATATTGCATTACTATATGACGCATAACGTTATGGAGCATTACCTTAAACGTATATCGATATATTGCATCACTATGTGACGTATAACGTTATATACTTTTACGTTATAATGCGTAACGTTATATTGCATTACTATATGACGCATAACGTTATGGGGCATTACGTTACAACGTATAACGTTATACTGCGTCACTAAATGACGTATAACGTTATATACTATTACGTTATAAGGTATAACGATATATTGCATCACTATATGAAGTATATCCTTATATACTATTACGTTATAAGGTATAACGTTATATTGCATCACTATATCACTTATAACGTTATATTGCACCCCTAAATGACGTATAACGTCATATAATATTACGTTATAACCTATAACGATGTACTGCATCACTATATGACGTATAACGTTATATACTATTACGTTATAACATATAACGATGTACTGCATCACTATATGTCGTATAACGTTATATACTATTACTCTATAAGGTAAAACGTTATATTACACCACTATATCACTTATAACGTTATATTGTATCACTATATGACGCATAACGTCATATACTATTACATTATAACGTATAACGTAATAGAGTATTACGCTATAACGTATGACTACATATTGCATCACTATATGACGAATAACGTCATATACTGTTACGTTATAACGTATAACGTTATATTGCATTACTATATGACGCATAACGTTATTGAGCATTACCTTACAACGTATAACGACATATTGCATTACTATGTGACGTATAACGTTATATACTAGTGCGTTATGACCTATAACGTTATACTGCATCACTATATGACGTATAACGTTATGTACTATTACGTTATAACGTATATCGATATATTGCATCACTATGTGACGTATAACGTTATATACTATTACGTTATAACCTATAACGTTGTACTGCATCACTATATGACTTATAACGTTATATTGCACCACTATATGACGTATAACGTTTATACTATTACGTTATAACTTATAACGTTATATTGCATCACTATATCACTTATAACGATATGTTGCATCACTATATCGCTTATAACGTTATTTGCATCACTATATGATGTATAACGTTTATACTATTACGATATAACTCATAACGTTATATTACATCACTATATGACGTATAACGTTATGGAGTATTACGATTTAACGTATACCGTTATATTGCATCACTATATCACTTATAACGTTATATTGCACCACTAAATGACATATAACGTCATATACTATTACATTATAACGTATAACGCTATAGAGTATTACGCCATAACGTATGACTACATATTGCATCACTATATGACGAATAGCGTCATATACTGTTACGTTATAACGTATAACGTTATATTGCATTAATATATGACCGCATAACGTTATGGAGCATTACGTTACAACGTATAACGTTATATTGCATTACTATATGACGCATAAACGTTATGGAGCATTACGTTACAACGTATAACGACATAGTGCATTACTATAAGACGTATAACTATATGGAGTGTTACGTTTTAACGTATAACGTTATATTGCATTACTATATGACGTATAAACGTTATGGAGTATTACGTTACAACGTATAACGATATATTGCATCACTATGTGACGAATAACGTAATATACTTGCGTTATAACCTATAACGTTATACTGCATCGCTATTTGACGTATAACGATATATACTATTACGTTATAACCTATAACGATGTACTGCAACACTATATGACGTATAACGTTATATACTCTTACGTTATAACGGATAACGATATATTTCGTCACTATGTGACGTATAACGATACATACTATTACGTTATAACCTATAACGATGGTACTGCAACACTATATGACGTATAACCTTATATACTCTTACGTTATAAGGTATAACGGTATTGCATCACTATATGAAGTATAACCTTATATACTATTACGTTATAAGGCATAACGATATATTGCACCACTATATGAAGTATAACGTCATATACTATTACGTTATAACCTATAACGATGTACTGCAACACTATATGACGTATAACGTTATATACTCTTACGTTATAACGGATAACGATATATTTCGTCACTATGTGACGTATAACGTTGTATACTATTACATTATTACCTATAACGTTATACTGCAGCACTAATTGTCGTATAACGTCATATACTTTTATAACGTATAACGTTTATATTGCATTACTATATGACGTATAATGTTATGGAGTATTGCGTTACAACCTATAACGTTATACTGCGTCACTATATGACGTATAACGTTTTATACTATTACGTTATAACGCATAACGTTATGTTGCATTACTTTATGACGCATAACGTTATGGGGCATTACGTTGCAACGTATAACGTTATACTGCGTCACTAAATGACGTATAACGTTATATACTATTACGTTATAAGGTATAACGATATATTGCATCACTATATGAAGTATATCCTTATATACTATTACGTTATAAGGTATAACGTTATATTGCATCACTATATCACTTATAACGTTATATTGCACCCCTAAATGACGTATAACGTCATATAATATTACGTTATAACCTATAACGATGTACTGCATCACTATATGACGTATAACGTTACATACTATTACGTTATAACTTATAACGTTATATTGCATCACTATATCACTTATAACGTTATGTTGCATGACTATATCGCTTATAACGTTATATTGCATCACTATATGATGTATAACGTTTATAGTATTACGATATAACTTATAACGTTATATTACATCACTATATGACGTATAACGTTATGGAGTATGACGTTTTAACGTATAACGCTATATTGCATTACTATATGACGTATAACGTTATGGAGTATTACGTTACAACTAATAACGATATACTGCATCACTATGTGACGTATAACGTTATATACTATTACGTTATAACGCATAACGATATATTGCATCACTATATGACTTATAACGTTATATTGCACCACTATAAGACGTATAACGTTTATACTATTACGTTATAACTTATAACGTTACATTGCATCACTATATGACGTATAACATTATGGAGTATTACGATTTAACGTATAACGTTATATTGCATCACTATATCACTTATAACGTTATATTGCACCACTAAATGACATATAACGTCATATACTATTACATTATAACGCATAACGCTATAGAGTATTACGCCATAACGTATGACTACATATTGCATCACTATATGACGAATATCGTCATATACTGCTACGCTATAACGTATAACGTTATATTGCATTACTATATGACGCATAGCGTTATGGAGCATTACGGTAGAACGTATAACGTTTTATTGCATTACTATATGACGCATAACGTTATGGAGCAATACGGTACAACGTATAACGACATATTGCATTACTATATGACGTATAACTATATGGAGTATTACGTTTTAACGTATAACGTTATATTGCATTACTATATGACGTATAACGTTATGGAGTATTACGTTATAACGTATAACGATATATTGCATCACAATGTGACGAATAACGTTATATACTATTGCGTTATAACCTATAACGTTATACTGCATCACTATATGACGTATAACGATATATACGATTACGTTATAACCTATAACGATGTACTGCAACACTATATGACGTATAACGTTTTATACTCTTACGTTATAACCTATAACGTTATATTGCATCACTATTTGATGTATAACGTTATGGAGTATTACGTTTTAACGTATAACGTTATATTGCATTACTATATGACGTATAACGTTATGGAGTATTACGTTACAACGTATAACGATATATTGCATCACTAAGTGACGTATAACGTTATATACTATTACGTTATAACGCATTCTACGCATATTACGTTATATACTATTACGTTATAACGCGTTATATTGCATCACTATATCACTTATAACATTATATTGCACCACTAAATGACGTAGAACGTCATATACTATTACATTATAACGTATAGCGCTATAGAATATTGCGCCATAACTTATGACTACATATTGCATCACTATATGACGAATATCGTCATATACTGTTACGTTATAACGTATAACGTTATATTGCATTACTATATGACGCATAACGTTATGGAGCATTACCTTAAAACGTATATCGATATATTGCATCACTATGTGACGTATAACGTTATATACTTTTACGTTATAATGCGTAACGTTATATTGCATTACTATATGACGCATAACGTTATGGGGCATTACGTTACAACGTATAACGTTATACTGCGTCACTAAATGACGTATAACGTTATATACTATTACGTTATAAGGTATAACGATATATTGCATCACTATATGAAGTATATCCTTATATACTATTACGTTATAAGGTATAACGTTATATTGCATCACTATATCACTTATAACGTTATATTGCACCCCTAAATGACGTATAACGTCATATAATATTACGTTATAACCTATAACGATGTACTGCATCACTATATGACGTATAACGTTATATACTATTACGTTATAACATATAACGATGTACTGCATCACTATATGTCGTATAACGTTATATACTATTACTCTATAAGGTAAAACGTTATATTACACCACTATATCACTTATAACGTTATATTGTATCACTATATGACGCATAACGTCATATACTATACATTATAACGTATAACGTAATAGAGTATTACGCTATAACGTATGACTACATATTGCATCACTATATGACGAATAACGTCATATACTGTTACGTTATAACGTATAACGTTATATTGCATTACTATATGACGCATAACGTTATTGAGCATTACCTTACAACGTATAACGACATATTGCATTACTATGTGACGTATAACGTTATATACTATTGCGTTATGACCTATAACGTTATACTGCATCACTATATGACGTATAACGTTATGTACTATTACGTTATAACGTATATCGATATATTGCATCACTATGTGACGTATAACGTTATATACTATTACGTTATAACCTATAACGTTGTACTGCATCACTATATGACTTATAACGTTATATTGCACCACTATATGACGTATAACGTTTATACTATTACGTTATAACTTATAACGTTATATTGCATCACTATATCACTTATAACGATATGTTGCATCACTATAATCGCTTATAACGTTATATTGCATCACTATATGATGTATAACGTTTATACTATTACGATATAACTCATAACGTTATATTACATCACTATATGACGTATAACGTTATGGAGTATTACGATTTAACGTATACCGTTATATTGCATCACTATATCACTTATAACGTTATATTGCACCACTAAATGACATATAACGTCATATACTATTACATTATAACGTATAACGCTATAGAGTATTACGCCATAACGTATGACTACATATTGCATCACTATATGACGAATAGCGTCATATACTGTTACGTTATAACGTATAACGTTATATTGCATTAATATATGACGCATAACGTTATGGAGCATTACGTTACAACGTATAACGTTATATTGCATTACTATATGACGCATAACGTTATGGAGCATTACGTTACAACGTATAACGACATAGTGCATTACTATAAGACGTATAACTATATGGAGTGTTACGTTTTAACGTATAACGTTATATTGCATTACTATATGACGTATAACGTTATGGAGTATTACGTTACAACGTATAACGATATATTGCATCACTATGTGACGAATAACGTAATATACTATTGCGTTATAACCTATAACGTTATACTGCATCGCTATTTGACGTATAACGATATATACTATTACGTTATAACCTATAACGATGTACTGCAACACTATATGACGTATAACGTTATATACTCTTACGTTATAACGGATAACGTTATATTTCGTCACTATGTGACGTATAACGATACATACTATTACGTTATAACCTATAACGATGTACTGCAACACTATATGACGTATAACCTTATATACTCTTACGTTATAAGGTATAACGGTATATTGCATCACTATATGAAGTATAACCTTATATACTATTACGTTATAAGGCATAACGATATATTGCACCACTATATGAAGTATAACGTCATATACTATTACGTTATAACCTATAACGATGTACTGCAACACTATATGACGTATAACGTTATATACTCTTACGTTATAACGGATAACGATATATTTCGTCACTATGTGACGTATAACGTTGTATACTATTACATTATTACCTATAACGTTATACTGCAGCACTAATTGTCGTATAACGTCATATACTTTTATAACGTATAACGTTATATTGCATTACTATATGACGTATAATGTTATGGAGTATTGCGTTACAACCTATAACGTTATACTGCGTCACTATATGACGTATAACGTTTTATACTATTACGTTATAAACGCATAACGTTATGTTGCCATTACTATATGACGCATAACGTTATGGGGCATTACGTTGCAAACGTATAACGTTATACTGCGTCACTAAATGACGTATAACGTTATATACTATTACGTTATAAGGTATAACGATATATTGCATCACTATATGAAGTATATCCTTATATACTATTACGTTATAAGGTATAACGTTATATTGCATCACTATATCACTTATAACGTTATATTGCACCCCTAAATGACGTATAACGTCATATAATATTACGTTATAACCTATAACGATGTACTGCATCACTATATGACGTATAACGTTACATACTATTACGTTATAACTTATAACGTTATATTGCATCACTATATCACTTATAACGTTATGTTGCATGACTATATCGCTTATAACGTTATATTGCATCACTATATGATGTATAACGTTTATAGTATTACGATATAACTTATAACGTTATATTACATCACTATATGACGTATAACGTTATGGAGTATTACGTTTTAACGTATAACGCTATATTGCATTACTATATGACGTATAACGTTATGGAGTATTACGTTACAACTAATAACGATATACTGCATCACTATGTGACGTATAACGTTATATACTATTACGTTATAACGCATAACGATATATTGCATCACTATATGACTTATAACGTTATATTGCACCACTATATGACGTATAACGTTTATACTATTACGTTATAACTTATAACGTTACATTGCATCACTATATGACGTATAACATTATGGAGTATTACGATTTAACGTATAACGTTATATTGCATCACTATATCACTTATAACGTTATATTGCACCACTAAATGACATATAACGTCATATACTATTACATTATAACGCATAACGCTATAGAGTATTACGCCATAACGTATGACTACATATTGCATCACTATATGACGAATATCGTCATATACTGCTACGCTATAACGTATAACGTTATATTGCATTACTATATGACGCATAACGTTATGGAGCATTACGTTAGAACGTATAACGTTTTATTGCATTACTATATGACGCATAACGTTATGGAGCAATACGGTACAACGTATAACGACATATTGCATTACTATAAGACGTATAACTATATGGAGTATTACGTTTTAAACGTATAACGTTATATTGCATTACTATATGACGTATAACGTTATGGAGTATTACGTTATAACGTATAACGATATATTGCATCACAATGTGACGAATAACGTTATATACTATTGCGTTATAACCTATAACGTTATACTGCATCACTATATGACGTATAACGATATATACGATTACGTTATAACCTATAACGATGTACTGCAACACTATATGACGTATAACGTTATATACTCTTACGTTATAACCTATAACGTTATATTGCATCACTATTTGATGTATAACGTTATGGAGTATTACGTTTTAACGTATAACGTTATATTGCATTACTATATGACGTATAACGTTATGGAGTATTACGTTACAACGTATAACGATATATTGCATCACTAAGTGACGTATAACGTTATATACTATTACGTTATAACGCATTATACCATATTACGTTATATACTATTACGTTATAACGCGTTATATTGCATCACTATATCACTTATAACATTATATTGCACCACTAAATGACGTAGAACGTCATATACTATTACATTATAACGTATAGCGCTATAGAATATTGCGCCATAACCTATGACTACATATTGCATCACTATATGACGAATATCGTCATATACTGTTACGTTATAACGTATAACGTTATATTGCATTACTATATGACGCATAACGTTATGGAGCATTACCTTAAAACGTATATCGATATATTGCATCACTATGTGACGTATAACGTTATATACTTTTACGTTATAATGCGTAACGTTATATTGCATTACTATATGACGCATAACGTTATGGGGCATTACGTTACAACGTATAACGTTATACTGCGTCACTAAATGACGTATAACGTTATATACTATTACGTTATAAGGTATAACGATATATTGCATCACTATATGAAGTATATCCTTATATACTATTACGTTATAAGGTATAACGTTATATTGCATCACTATATCACTTATAACGTTATATTGCACCCCTAAATGACGTATAACGTCATATAATATTACGTTATAACCTATAACGATGTACTGCATCACTATATGACGTATAACGTTATATACTATTACGTTATAACATATAACGATGTACTGCATCACTATATGTCGTATAACGTTATATACTATTACTCTATAAGGTAAAACGTTATATTACACCACTATATCACTTATAACGTTATATTGTATCACTATATGACGCATAACGTCATATACTATTACATTATAACGTATAACGTAATAGAGTATTACGCTATAACGTATGACTACATATTGCATCACTATATGACGAATAACGTCATATACTGTTACGTTATAACGTATAACGTTATATTGCATTACTATATGACGCATAACGTTATTGAGCATTACCTTACAACGTATAAACGACATATTGCATTACTATGTGACGTATAACGTTATATACTATTGCGTTATGACCTATAACGTTATTAACTGCATCACTATATGACGTATAACGTTATGTACTATTACGTTATAACGTATATCGATATATTGCATCACTATGTGACGTATAACGTTATATACTATTACGTTATAACCTATAACGTTGTACTGCATCACTATATGACTTATAACGTTATATTGCACCACTATATGACGTATAACGTTTATACTATTACGTTATAACTTATAACGTTATATTGCATCACTATATCACTTATAACGATATGTTGCATCACTATATCGCTTATAACGTTATATTGCATCACTATATGATGTATAACGTTTATACTATTACGATATAACTCATAACGTTATATTACATCACTATATGACGTATAACATTATGGAGTATTACGATTTAACGTATACCGTTATATTGCATCACTATATCACTTATAACGTTATATTGCACCACTAAATGACATATAACGTCATATACTATTACATTATAACGTATAACGCTATAGAGTATTACCGCCATAACGTATGACTACATATTGCATCACTATATGACGAATAGCGTCATATACTGTTACGTTATAACGTATAACGTTATATTGCATTAATATATGACGCATAACGTTATGGAGCATTACGTTACAACGTATAACGTTATATTGCATTACTATATGACGCATAACGTTATGGAGCATTACGTTACAACGTATAACGACATAGTGCATTACTATAAGACGTATAACTATATGGAGTGTTACGTTTTAACGTATAACGTTATATTGCATTACTATATGACGTATAACGTTATGGAGTATTACGTTACAACGTATAACGATATATTGCATCACTATGTGACGAATAACGTAATATACTATTGCGTTATAACCTATAACGTAATACTGCATCGCTATTTGACGTATAACGATATATACTATTACGTTATAACCTATAACGATGTACTGCAACACTATATGACGTATAACGTTATATACTCTTACGTTATAACGGATAACGATATATTTCGTCACTATGTGACGTATAACGATACATACTATTACGTTATAACCTATAACGATGTACTGCAACACTATATGACGTATAACCTTATATACTCTTACGTTATAAGGTATAACGGTATATTGCATCACTATATGAAGTATAACCTTATATACTATTACGTTATAAGGCATAACGATATATTGCACCACTATATGAAGTATAACGTCATATACTATTACGTTATAACCTATAACGATGTACTGTCAACACTATATGACGTATAACGTTATATACTCTTACGTTATAACGGATAACGATATATTTCGTCACTATGTGACGTATAACGTTGTATACTATTACATTATTACCTATAACGTTATACTGCAGCACTAATTGTCGTATAACGTCATATACTTTTATAACGTATAACGTTATATTGCATTACTATATGACGTATAATGTTATGGAGTATTGCGTTACAACCTATAACGTTATACTGCGTCACTATATGACGTATAACGTTTTATACTATTACGTTATAACGCATAACGTTATGTTGCATCACTATGTGACGTGTAACTTTATATACTACTACGTTATAATGCATTACGATATATTGCATCACTATATGACGTATATCGTTATATTACTATTACGTTATAACGGATAACGTTATATTGCACCACTATATGACGTATAACGTTATGGAGCATTACGTTACAACGTATACCGACATATTGCATAACAATGTGACGTATAACGATAGATACTATTGCGTTATAACTATAACGTTATACTGCATCACTATATGACGTATAACGTTATATACTATTACGTTATAACGTATATCGATATATTGCATCACTATGTGACGTATGACGTTATTACTATTACGTTATAACCTATAACGTTGTACTGCATAACTTATATCACTTATAACGTTATATTGCACCACAATATGTCGTATAACGTCATATACTATGACGTTATAACCTATAACGATGTACTGCATCACTATATGACGTATAATGATATAAAATATTACGTTATAACATATAACATTATATTGCATCTCTATATGACGTATAACGATATATTGAATCACTATGTGACGTATAACGTTTATACTATTACGATATAACTTATAACGTTATATTGCATCACTATGTCACGTATAACGTTATGGAGTATTACGTTATAACGTATAGCGACAAATTGCATTACTATGTGACGTATAACGTTATATACTATTACGTTATAACCAATAACGTTATACTGCATCTCTATTTGACGTATAACGATAAAGAATATTACGTTATAACGTATAACACTATATTGTATCTCTATATGACTTATAACGTTATATTGCAACACTATATGACGTATAACGTTATATACTATTACTTTATAACGCATAGCGACATATTGCACCACTATATGACGTATAACTTTATATTGCATCACTATGTGACGTATAACTTTATATACTATTACGTTATAATGCATTACGTTATATTGCATCACTATATGACGTATATCGTTATATACTATTACGTTATAACGGATAACGATATATTTCATCACTATGTGACGTGTGACGTTATATACTATTACGTTATAACCTATAACGTTATACAGCATCACTATATGACGTACAACGTTATATACTATTACGTTATAAGGTATAACGAAATATTGCATCACTATATGACGTATTACTCTATATTGCATCTCTATCTGTCGTATAACGTTATTTACTATTACGTTATAGCGTATAACGATATATTGCACCACTATATGACGTATCACTTTATATTGCATCACTATATGACGTACATCGTTATATATTATTACGTTATAACGGATAACGTTATATTGCATCACTATATGACGTATAACGTTATATTGCAACACTATATGACGTATAACGTTATATACTATTACGTTATAAACCTATAACGTTGTACTGCATAACTATATCACTTATAACGTTATATTGCACCACAATATGTCGTATAACGTCATATACTATGACGTTATAACCTATAACGATGTACTGCATCACTATATGTCGTATAACGTTATATAATATTACTCTATAAGGTAAAACGTTATATTACACCACTATATCACTTATAACGTTATATTGTATCACTATATGACGCATAACGTCATATATTATAACATTATAACGTATAACGTAATAGAGTATTACGCTATAACGTATGATTACATATTGCATCACTATATGACGAATAACGTCATATACTGTTACGTTATAACGTATAACGTTATATTGCATTACTATATGACGCATAACGTTATTGAGCATTACCTTACAACGTATAACGACATATTGCATTACTATGTGACGTATAACGTTATATACTATTGCGTTATGACCTATAACGTTATACTGCATCACTATATGACGTATAACGTTATATACTATTACGTTATAACGTATATCGATATATTGCATCACTATGTGACGTATGACGTTATATACTATTACGTTATAACCTATAACGTTGTACTGCATAACTATATCACTTATAACGTTATATTGCACCACAATATGTCGTATAACGTCATATACTATGAAGTTATAACCTATAACGATGTACTGCATCACTATATGACGTATAACGTTATATACTATTACGTCATAACCTATAACGATGTACTGCATCACTATATGACTTATAACGTTATATTGCACCACTATATGACGTATAACGTTTTATACTATTACGTTATAACTTATAAATTTATATTGCATCACTATATCACTTATAATGTTATGTTGCATGACTATATCGCTTATAACGTTATATAGCATCACTATATGATGTATAACGTTTATAGTATTACGATATAACTTATAACGTTATATTACATCACTATATGACGTATAACGTTGTGGAGTATTACGTTTTAACGTATAACGCTACATTGCATTACTATATGACGTATAACGTTATGGAGTATTACGTTACAACGAATAACGATATACTGCATCACTATGTGACGTATAACGTTATATACTATTACGTTATAACGCATAACGATATATTGCATCACTATATGACTTATAACGTTATATTGCACCACTATATGACGTATAACGTTTATACTATTACGTTATAACTTATAACGTTACATTGCATCACTATATGACGTATAACATTATGGAGTATTACGATTTAACGTATAACGTTATATTGCATCACTATATCACTTATAACGTTATATTGCACCACTAAATGACATATAACGTCATATACTATTACATTATAACGCATAACGCTATAGAGTATTACGCCATAACGTATGACTACATATTGCATCACTATATGACGAATATCGTCATATACTGCTACGCTATAACGTATAACGTTATATTGCATCACTATATGAAGTATAAAGTTATAAAGTATTACGTTATAACGCATAACGTTATATTGCATCACTATATGACGTATAACGTTATGGAGTATTACGTTACAACGTATAACGTTTTGTTGCATTACTATATGACGCATAACGTTATGGAGCATTACGGTACAACGTATAACGACATATTGCATTACTATATGACGTATAACTATATGGAGTATTACGTTTTAACGTATAACGTTATATTGCATTACTATATCACGTATAACGTTATGGAGTATTACGTTATAACGTATAACGATATATTGCATCACAATGTGACGAATAACGTTATATACTATTGCGTTATAACCTATAACGTTATACTACATCACTATATGACGTATAACGATATATACGATTACGTTATAACCTATAACGATGTACTGCAACACTATATGACGTATAACGTTATATACTCTTACGTTATAACCTATAACGTTATATTGCATCACTATTTGATGTATAACGTTATGGAGTATTACGTTTTAACGTATAACGTTATATTGCATTACTATATGACGCATAACGTTATGGGGCATTACGTTGCAACGTATAACGTTATACTGCGTCACTAAATGACGTATAACGTTATATACTATTACGTTATAAGGTATAACGATATATTGCATCACTATATGAAGTATATCCTTATATACTATTACGTTATAAGGTATAACGTTATATTGCATCACTATATCACTTATAACGTTATATTGCACCCCTAAATGACGTATAACGTCATATAATATTACGTTATAACCTATAACGATGTACTGCATCACTATATGACGTATAACGTTACATACTATTACGTTATAACTTATAACGTTATATTGCATCACTATATCACTTATAACGTTATGTTGCATGACTATATCGCTTATAACGTTATATTGCATCACTATATGATGTATAACGTTTATAGTATTACGATATAACTTATAACGTTATATTACATCACTATATGACGTATAACGTTATGGAGTATTACGTTTTAACGTATAACGCTATATTGCATTACTATATGACGTATAACGTTATGGAGTATTACGTTACAACGAATAACGATATACTGCATCACTATGTGACGTATAACGTTATATACTATTACGTTATAACGGATAACGATATATTTCGTCACTATGTGACGTATAACGATACATACTATTACGTTATAACCTATAACGATGTACTGCAACACTATATGACGTATAACCTTATATACTCTTACGTTATAAGGTATAACGGTATATTGCATCACTATATGAAGTATAACCTTATATACTATTACGTTATAAGGCATAACGATATATTGCACCACTATATGAAGTATAACGTCATATACTATTACGTTATAACCTATAACGATGTACTGCAACACTATATGACGTATAACGTTATATACTCTTACGTTATAACCTATAACGTTATATTGCACCACTATATGACGTATAACGTTTATACTATTACGTTATAACTTATAACGTTACATTGCATCACTATATGACGTATAACATTATGGAGTATTACGATTTAACGTATAACGTTATATTGCATCACTATATCACTTATAACGTTATATTGCACCACTAAATGACATATAACGTCATATACTATTACATTATAACGCATAACGCTATAGAGTATTACGCCATAACGTATGACTACATATTGCATCACTATATGACGAATATCGTCATATACTGCTACGCTATAACGTATAACGTTATATTGCATTACTATATGACGCATAACGTTATGGAGCATTACGTTAGAACGTATAACGTTTTATTGCATTACTATATGACGCATAACGTTATGGAGCATTACGGTACAACGTATAACGACATATTGCATTACTATATGACGTATAACTATATGGAGTATTACGTTTTAACGTATAACGTTATATTGCATTACTATATGACGTATAACGTTATGGAGTATTACGTTATAACGTATAACGATATATTTCATCACAATGTGACGAATAACGTTATATACTATTGCGTTATAACCTATAACGTTATACTGCATCACTATATGACGTATAACGATATATACGATTACGTTATAACCTATAACGATGTACTGCAACACTATATGACGTATAACGTTATATACTCTTACGTTATACCCTATAACGTTATATTGCATCACTATTTGATGTATAACGTTATGGAGTATTACGTTTTAACGTATAACGTTATATTGCATTACTATATGACGTATAACGTTATGGAGTATTACGTTACAACGTATAACGATATATTGCATCACTAAGTGACGTATAACGTTATATACTATTACGTTATAACGCATTATACGCATATTACGTTATATACTATTACGTTATAACGCGTTATATTGCATCACTATATCACTTATAACATTATATTGCACCACTAAATGACGTAGAACGTCATATACTATTACATTATAACGTATAGCGCTATAGAATATTGCGCCATAACTTATGACTACATATTGCATCACTATATGACGAATATCGTCATATACTGTTACGTTATAACGTATAACGTTATATTGCATTACTATATGACGCATAACGTTATGGAGCATTACCTTAAAACGTATATCGATATATTGCATCACTATGTGACGTATAACGTTATATACTTTTACGTTATAATGCGTAACGTTATATTGCATTACTATATGACGCATAACGTTATGGAGCATTACGTTACAACGTATAACGACATAGTGCATTACTATAAGACGTATAACTATATGGAGTGTTACGTTTTAACGTATAACGTTATATTGCATTACTATATGACGTATAACGTTATGGAGTATTACGTTACAACGTATAACGATATATTGCATCACTATGTGACGAATAACGTAATATACTATTGCGTTATAACCTATAACGTTATACTGCATCGCTATTTGACGTATAACGATATATACTATTACGTTATAACCTATAACGATGTACTGCAACACTATATGACGTATAACGTTATATACTCTTACGTTATAACGGATAACGATATATTTCGTCACTATGTGACGTATAACGATACATACTATTACGTTATAACCTATAACGATGTACTGCAACACTATATGACGTATAACCTTATATACTCTTACGTTATAAGGTATAACGGTATATTGCATCACTATATGAAGTATAACCTTATATACTATTACGTTATAAGGCATAACGATATATTGCACCACTATATGAAGTATAACGTCATATACTATTACGTTATAACCTATAACGATGTACTGCAACACTATATGACGTATAACGTTATATACTCTTACGTTATAACGGATAACGATATATTTCGTCACTATGTGACGTATAACGTTGTATACTATTACATTATTACCTATAACGTTATACTGCAGCACTAATTGTCGTATAACGTCATATACTTTTATAACGTATAACGTTATATTGCATTACTATATGACGTATAATGTTATGGAGTATTGCGTTACAACCTATAACGTTATACTGCGTCACTATATGACGTATAACGTTTTATACTATTACGTTATAACGCATAACGTTATGTTGCATCACTATGTGACGTGTAACTTTATATACTACTACGTTATAATGCATTACGATATATTGCATCACTATATGACGTATATCGTTATATACTATTACGTTATAACGGATAACGTTATATTGCACCACTATATGACGTATAACGTTATGGAGCATTACGTTACAACGTATACCGACATATTGCATAACAATGTGACGTATAACGATATATACTATTGCGTTATAACCTATAACGTTATACTGCATCACTATATGACTTATAACGTTATATACTATTACGTTATAACGTATAACGATATACTGCATCACTATGTGGCGTATAACGTTATATTGCACCACTATATGACGTATAACGTTATATACTATTACGTTATAACGTATAACGATATATTGCATCACTATGTGGCGTATAACGTTATATACTATTACGTTCTAATGCATAAAGTCATATTGCATCACTATATGACGTATAACGTTATGGAGCATTACGTTACAATGTATAACGGCATATTTCATCACTATGTGACGTATAACGTTATATACTATTACGTCATTACCTATAACGTTATACTGCATCACTATATGACGTATAACGTCATATACTGTTATAACGTATAACATTATATTGCATTACTATATGACGTGTAAAGTTATGGAGTATTACGTTACAACCTATAACGTTATACTGCGTCACTATATGACGTATAACATTGTATACTATTACGTTATAAGGTATAACGATATATTGCATCACTATATGAAGTATATCCTTATATACTATTACGTTATAACGCATAACGATATATTGCATCACTATGTGACGTATAACGTTTTATACTATTACGTTATAAGGTATAACGTTATATTGCATCACTATATCACTTATAACTTTATATTGTATCACTATATGACGCATAACGTCATATACTGTTACATTATAACGTATAACGTAATAGAGTATTACGCTATAACGATTGACTACATATTGCATCACTATATGACGAATAACGTCATATACTGTTACGTTATAACGTATAACGTTATATTGCATTACTATATGACGTATAACCTTATGGAGCATTACGTTACAACGTATACCGACATATTGCATAACAATATGGCGTATAACGATATATACTATTGCGTTATAACCTATAACATTATATTGCATTACTATATGACGTATAACGTTATGGAGTATTACGTTACAACCTATAACGTTATACTGCGTCACTATATGACGTATAACGTTGTATACTATTACGTTATAAGGTAAAACGATATATTGCATCACAATATGAAGTATAACCTTATATACTATTACGTTATAAGGTATAACGTTATATTGCACCACTATGTGACGTATAGCGTTATATACTATTACGTTATAAGGTATAACGTTATATTGCATTACTATATCACTTATAACTTTATATTGTATCACTATATGACGCATAACGTCATATACTATTGCATTATAACGTATAACGTAATGGAGTATTACGCTATAACGTATGACTACATATTGCATCACTATATGAAGAATAATGTCATATACTGTTACGTTATATCGTATAACGTTATATTGCATTACTATATGACGTATAACGTTATGGAGCATTACGTTACAACGTATACCGACATATTGCATAACAATATGACGTATAACGATATATACTATTGCGTTATAACCTATAACATTATATTGCATTACTATATGACGTATAACGTTATGGAGTATTACGTTACAACCTATAACGTTATACTGCGTCACTATATGACGTATAACGTTGTATACTATTACGTTATAAGGTAAAACGATATATTGCATCACAATATGAAGTATAACCTTATATACTATTACGTTATAAGGTATAACGTTATATTGCACCACTATGTGACGTATAGCGTTATATACTATTACGTTATAAGGTATAACGTTATATTGCACTACTATATCACTTATAACTTTATATTGTATCACTATATGACGCATAACGTCATATACTATTGCATTATAACGTATGACGTAATGGAGTATTACGCTATAACGTATGACTACATATTGCATCACTATATGACGAATAACGTCATATACTGTTACGTTATAACGTATAACGTTATATTGCATTACTATATGACGTATAACGTTATGGAGCATTACGTTACAACGTATAACGACATATTGCATTACTAAGTGACGTATAACGTTATATACTATTACCTTATAACGTATAACGATATATTGCATCACTATGTGACGTATAACGTTATATACTATTACGTTATAAGGTATAACGATATATTGCATCACTACATGAAGTATAACCTTATATACTATTACGTTACAACGTATAACGAAATATTGCACCACTATGTGACGTATAACGTCATATACTATTACGTTATTACCTATAACGTTATACTAAATCACTAGATGACGTATAACGTCATATACTATTATAACGTATAACGTTATATTGCATTACTATATGACGTATAACGTTATGGTGCATTACGTTACAACGTATAACGACATATTGCATGACTATGTGACGTATAACGTTATATACTATTACGTTATAATGCATAACGATATACTGCATCACTACATGAAGTATAACCTTATATACTATTACGTTACAACGTATAACGAAATATTGCACCGCTATGTGACGTATAACGTTATATACTATTACGTTACAACGCATAACGTTAAATTGCATCACTATATCACTTATAACGTTATATTGCACCACTATATGACGTATAACGTCATATACTATTACGTTAGAACCTATAACGTTGTATTGCATCACTATATGACGTATAACGTTATATACTATTACGTTATTACCTATAACGTTATACTAAATCACTATATGACGTATAACGTCATATACTGTTATGACGTATAACGTTATATTGCATTACTATATGATCTATAACGTTATATTGCATTACTATATGGCGTATAACGTTATATTGCATTACTATATGCCGTATAACGTTATGGAGTATTACGTTACAACCTATAACGTTGTACTGCATCACTATATGACGTATAACGTTATATACTACTACGTTATAAGGTATAACGTTATATTGCATCACTATATCACTTATAACGCTATACTGCATCACTATGTGACGTATAACGTTATAAACTTTTACGTTATAATGCATAACGTTACATTTCATCACTATATGACGTATAACGTTATATAATATTACGTTATAACGGATGACGGTATATTTCATCTATTTGTGACGTATAACGTTATATACTATTACGTTATTACCTATAACGTTATACTGCATCACTATATGACGTATAACGTCATATACTGTTATAACGTATAACGTTAGATTGCATTACTATATGACGTATAACGTTATGGAGTATTAAGTTAAACCTATAACGTTATACTGCGTCACTATATGACGTATAACGTTATATGCTATTACGTTACAACGTATAACGATATATTGCATCACTATGTGACGTATAATGTTATATACTATTACGTTATAATACATAACGTTATATTGCATTACTATATGACGCATAACGTTTTGGAGCATTACGTTACAACGTATAACGACATATTGCATGACTATGTGACGTATAACGTTATATACTATTACGTTATAAGGTATAACGATATATTGCATCACTACATGAAGTATAACCTTATATACTATTACGTTACAACGTATAACGAAATATGGCATCGCTATGTGACGTATAACGTTATATACTATTACGTTACAACGCATAACGTTAAATTGCATCACTATATCACTTATAACGTTATATTGCACCACTATATGACGTATAACGTCATATACTATTACGTTAGAACCTATAACGTTGTATTGCATCACTATATGACGTATAACGTTATATACTATTACGTTATTACCTATAACGTTATACTAAATCACTATATGACGTATTACGTCACATACTGTTATAACGTATAACGTTATATTGCATTACTATATGACGTATAACGTTATATTGCATTACTATATGACGTATAACGTTATATTGCATTACTATATGCCGTATAACGTTATGGAGTATTACGTTACAACCTATAACGTTATACTGCATAAGTATATGACGTATAACGTTATATACTATTACGTTATAAGGTATAACGTTATATTGCATCACTATGTAACTTATAACGTTATAATGCACCACTATATGACGTATAACGTTATATACTATTACGGTATAACCTATAACGTCGTAAAGCATTACTATATGACGTATAACGTTATGGAGCATTAAGTTAAACCTATAACGTTATTCTGCGTCACTATATGACGTATAACGTTATATACTATTATGTTATAAGGTATAACGTTATACAGCATCACGATATCACTTATAACGTTATATTACATCACTATATGGTGTATAACGTTTATACTATTACGTTATAACTTATAACGTTATATTGCATCACTATATGATGTATAACGTTTATACTATTACGTTATAACTTATAACGTTATATTGCATCACTATATGAAGTATAACGTTATGGAGTATTACGTTTTAACGTATATACGTTATATTGCATTACTATATGACGTATAACGTTATGGAGAATTACGTTACAAGGTATAAAGACATATTGCATTACTATGTGTCGCATAACGTTATATACTATTGCGTTATAACCTATAACGATATATTGCATCACTATGTGACGTATAACGTTATATACTATTACGTTATAATGCATAACGTTATATTGCATTACTATATGACGCATAACGTTTTGGAGCATTACGTTACAACGTATAACGACATATTGAACGACTATGTGACGTATAACGTTATATACTATTGCGTTGTAACCTATATCGTTATACTGCATCACTAGATGACGTTTAACGTCATATACTGTTGTAACGTATAACGTTATATTGGATCACTATATGACGTATAACGTTATGGAGTATTACGTTTTAACGTATAACGTTATATTGCATTACTATATGACGTATAACGTTATGGAGTTTTACGCTACAACGTATAACGATATATTGCATCACAATGTGACGTATAACGTTATATACTATTACGTTATAACGCATAACGTTATATTGCATCACTATATCACTTATAACGTTATATTAGAGCACTATATGACGTATAAAGTCGTATACTATTACGTTATAACCTATAACGTTGTACTGCATCACTGTATGACGTATAACGTTATATACTATTACCTTATAAGGTATAACGTTATAGTGTATTACGCAATAACGTATACAAATTGCATCACTATATGACGAATAACGTCATATACTGTTACGTTATAACCTGTAACGTTATATTGCATTACTATTGGACGCATAACGTTATGGAGCGTTACGTTACAACGTATAACGACATATTGCATTACTATGTGACGTATAACGTTACATACTATTACGTGATAATGCATAACGTTATATTGCATCGCTATATCACTTATAACGTTATATTGCATCACTATATCACTTATAACGTTATATTGCATCACTATATCACTTATAACGTTATATTGCATCACTATATGATGTATAATGTTTATACTATTACGCTATAACGTACAACGTTATATTGCATCTCTATATGACGTGTAACGTTATGGAGTATTACGTTTTAACGTATAACGTTATATTGCATTACTATATGACATATAACGTTATGGAGTATTACGTTACAACGTATAACGACATATTGCATTACTATGTGACGTATAACGTTATATACTATTGCGTTATAACCTATAACGTTATACTGCATCACTATATGACGTATAACGTTATATACTATTACGTTGTAACGGATAACGATATATTTCATTACTATGTGACGTATAACGTTATGGAGTATTACGATACAACCTATAACGTTATACTGCGTCACTATATGACGTATAACGTTATATACTACTACGTTATAAGATATAACGATATATTGCATCACTATATGAAGTATAACCTTATATACTATTACGTTATAAGGTATAACGTTATATTGCATCACTATATCACTTATAACGTTATATAGCATCCCTATATGACGTGTAACGTTATGAACTATTACGTTATAACGTATAGCGTAATAGAGTATTACCTTATATCGTATAACGATTTATACTATTACGTTATAACTCATAATGTTATATTGCATCACTATATCATTTATAACGTTATATTGCATCACTGTATGATGTATAACGTTTTTACTATTACGTTATAACTTATAACGTTATATTGCATCACTATATGACGTATAACGTTATGGAGTATTACGTTTTAACGTATAACGTTATATTGCATTACTATATGTCGCATAACATTATGGAGTATTACGTTACAACGTATAACGATATATTGCATCACTATATGACGTATAACGTCATATACTATTACGATATAACCAATAACGTTGTACTGCAACACTATATGACGTATAACGTTTTATACTATTACGTTATACGGTATAACGTTATATACCACCAATATATCACTTATAACGTTATATTGCATCACTATATGAAGTATAACGTTATATACTAGTACGTTATAACGTATAACGATATATTGCATCACTATATCACGCATAACGTCATATAATATTACATTATATCGTATTACGTTATAGAGTATTACGCCATAACGTATCACTACATATTGCATCACTATACGACGAATAACGTCATATACTGTTACGTTATAACCTATAACGTTATATTGCATTACCATAGGACGCATAACGTTATGGAGCATTGCGTTAAAACGTATAACGACATATTGCGTTACTATGTGACGTATAGCGTTACATACTATTACGTTATAACGGATAGCGTTATATTGCATCACTATATCACTTATATCGTTATATTGCACCACAATATGACGTATAACGTCATATACTATTACGTTATAACCTATAACGTTGTACTGCATCACTATATGACGCATAACGTCATATACTATTACATTATAACGTATAACGTTATAGTGTATTACGCCATCACGTATGACTACATATTGCATCACTATATGACGAATAACGCCATATACTGTTACGTTATAACGTATAATGTTATATTGCATTACTATAGGACGCATAACGTTATGGAGCGCTACGTTACAACGTATAACGACATATTGCATTACTATGTGACGTAAAACGTTACATACTATTACGTTTTAATGCATAACTTTATATTGCACCACTATGTGACGTATAACGTTATGGAGTATTACGTTACAACCTATAACGTTATACTGCGTCACTATATGACGTACAGCGTTATATGCAATTAAGTTATAAGGTATAACGATATATTGCATCACTATATGAAGTATAACCTTATATACTCTTACGTTATAAGGTATAACGATATATTGCATCATTATATTAAGCATAACCTTATATACTATTACGTTATAAGGTATAACGATACATTGCACCACTATATGACGTATAACGCCATATACTATTACGTTATAACCTATAACGATGTACTGCATTACTATATGACGTATAACGTTAGGGAGTATTACGTTACAACTTATAACGTTATACCGCGTCACTATATGACGTATAACGTTATATACAATTACGTTATAAGGTATAACGATATATTGCATCACTATATGAAGTATAACATTATATAATCTTACGTTATAAGGTATAACGATATATTGCATCACTAAATGAAGTGTAACCTTATATACTATTACGTTCTAAGGCATAACGATATATTGCACCACTATATGACGTATAACTTCATATAATATTACGTTATAACCTATAACGATGTACTACATCACTATATGACGTATAACGTTATGGAGTATTACGATACAACCTATAACGTTATACTGCGTCACTATATGACGTATAACGTTATATACTACTACGTTATAAGATATAACGATATATTGCATCACTATATGAAGTATAACCTTATATACTATTACGTTATAAGGTATAACGTTATATTGCATCACTATATCACTTATAACGTTATATAGCATCCCTATATGACGTGTAACGTTATGAACTATTACGTTATAACGTATAGCGTCATAGAGTATTACCTTATATCGTATAACGATTTATACTATTACGTTATAACTCATAATGTTATATTGCATCACTATATCATTTATAACGTTATATTGCATCACTATATGATGTATAACGTTTTTACTATTACGTTATAACTTATAACGTTATATTGCATCACTATATGACGTATAACGTTATGGAGTATTACGTTTTAACGTATAACGTTATATTGCATTACTATATGTCGCATAACATTATGGAGTATTACGTTACAACGTATAACGATATATTGCATCACTATGTGACGTATAACGTTATATACTATTACGTTATAACGCATAACGTTATATTATATCACAATATCACTTATAACGTTATATTGCAGCACTATATGACGTATAAAGTCATATACTATTACGTTATAACCTATAACGTTGTACTGCATCACTATATGACGTATAACGTTATATACTATTACCTTATAAGGTATAACGTTATATAGCATCACTATATCACTTATAACGTTATATTGCACCACTATATGACGTATAACGTCATATACTATTATGTTATAACCTATAGCGTTGTACTGCATCACTATATGACGTTTAACGTTATATACTATTAAGATATAAGGTAAAACGTTATATTGCACCACTATACCACTTATAACTTTATATTGTATCACATTATAACGCATAACGTCATATACTATTACATTATAACGTATATCGTAATAGAGTATTACGCTATAACGTATGACTACATAATGCATCACTATATGACGAATAACGTCATATACCGTTATGTTATAACGTATAACGTTATATTGCATTACTATATGACGCATAACGTTATGGAGCATTACGTTACAACGTATAACGACATATTGCATCACTATATGACGTATAACGTTATATACTATTACGTTATAATGCATAACGTTATATTGCATTACTATATGACGCATAACGTTATGGAGCATTACGTTACAAGGTATAACGACATATTGCATTACTATGTGTCGCATAACGTTATATACTATTACGTTATTACCTATAACGTTATACAGCATCACTATATGACGTATAACGTCATATACTGTTATAACGCATATCGTTAGATTGCATCACTATATGAAGTATAACCTTATATACTATTGCGTTATAACCTATAACGTTATACTGCATCACTATGTGACGTATAACGTTATATCCTATTACGTTATAATGCATAACGTTATATTGCATCACTATATGACGTATAACGTTATATACTATTACGTTATAACGGATAAAGGTATATTTCATCACTATGTGACGTATAACATTATATACTATTACGTTATTACCTATAACGTTATATTGCATTACCATAGGACGCATAACGTTATGGAGCATTGCGTTAAAACGTATAACGACATATTGCATTACTATATGACGCATAACGTTATGGAGCATTACGTTACAAGGTATAACGACATATTGCATTACTATGTGACGTATAACATTATATACTATTACGTTATTACCTATAACGTTATATTGCATTACCATAGGACGCATAACGTTTTGGAGCATTACGTTACAACGTATAACGACATAGTGCATGACTATGTGACGTATAACGTTATATACTATTGCGTTGTAACCTATATCGTTATACTGCATCACTATATGACGTATAACGTTATATACTATTACGTTGTAACGGATAACGATATATTTCATTACTATGTGACGTATAACGTTATGGAGTATTACGATACAACCTATAACGTTATACTGCGTCACTATATGACGTATAACGTTATATACTACTACGTTATAAGATATAACGATATATTGCATCACTATATGAAGTATAACCTTATATACTATTACGTTATAAGGTATAACGTTATATTGCATCACTATATCACTTATAACGTTATATTGCATCACTATATCACTTATAACGTTATATTGCATCACTATATGATGTATAACGTTTATACTATTACGCTATAACGTACAACGTTATATTGCATCCCTATATGACGTATAACGTTATGGAGTATTACGTTTTAACGTATAACGTTATATTGCATTACTATATGACATATAACGTTATGGAGTATTACGTTACAACGTATAACGACATATTGCATTACTATGTGACGTATAACGTTATATACTATTGCGTTATAACCTATGACGTTATACTGCATCACTATATGACGTATAACGTTATATACTATTACGTTGTAACGGATAACGATATATTTCATTACTATGTGACGTATAACGTTATGGAGTATTACGATACAACCTATAACGTTATACTGCGTCACTATATGACGTATAACGATATATACTACTACGTTATAAGATATAACGATATATTGCATCACTATATGAAGTATAACCTTATATACTATTACGTTATAAGGTATAACGTTATATTGCATCACTATACCACTTATAACGTTATATAGCATCCCTATATGACGTGTAACGTTATGAACTATTACGTTATAACGTATAGCGTCATAGAGTATTATATTATATCGTATAACGATTTATACTATTACGTTATAACTCATAATGTTATATTGCATCACTATATCATTTATAACGTTATATTGCATCACTGTATGATGTATAACGTTTTTACTATTACGTTATAACTTATAACGTTATATTGCATCACTATATGACGTATAACGTTATGGAGTATTACGTTTTAACGTATAACGTTATATTGCATTACTATATGTCGCATAACATTATGGAGTATTACGTTACAACGTATAACGATATATTGCATCACTATATGACGTATAACGTCATATACTATTACGATATAACCAATAACGTTGTACTGCAACACTATATGACGTATAACGTTTTATACTATTACGTTATACGGTATAACGTTATATACCACCAATATATCACTTATAACGTTATATTGCATCACTATATGAAGTATAACGTTATATACTAGTACGTTATAACGTATAACGATATATTGCATCACTATATCACGCATAACGTCATATAATATTACATTATATCGTATTACGTTATAGAGTATTACGCCATAACGTATCACTACATATTGCATCACTATACGACGAATAACGTCATATACTGTTACGTTATAACCTATAACGTTATATTGCATTACCATAGGACGCATAACGTTATGGAGCATTGCGTTAAAACGTATAACGACATATTGCATTACTATATGACGTATAACGTTATATACTATTACGTTATAAGGTATAACGTTATATTGCATCACTATATCACTTATAACGTTATATTGCATAACTATATAAAGTATAACGTTATATACTATTACGTTACAAGGTATATCGATATATTGCATCACTATATTAAGTATAACCTTATATACTCTTACGTTATAAGGTATAACGATATATTGTATCACTATATGAAGTATAACCTTACATACTCTTACGTTATAAGGTATAAAGATATATTGCACCACTATATGACGCTTAACGTTATATACTATTACGTTATTACCTGTAACGTTATTCTGCATCACTAATTGACGTATAACGTCATATACTTTTATAACGTATAAAGCTATATTGCATTACTATATGACGTATAACGTTATATACTATTACGTTAGAAGGTATAACGTTATATTGCATCACTATAACACTTATAACGTTATATAGCATCCCTATATTACGTATAACTTTTATACTATACATTATAACGCATAACGCTGTACAGTATTACGCCATAACGTATGACTACATATTGCATCACTATATGACGAATATCGTCATATACTGTTACGTTATAACGTATAACGCTATATTGCATTACTATATGACGCATATCGTTATGGAGCATTACGATACAACGTATAACGACATATTGCATTACTATGTGACGTATAACGATATATGCTATTGCGTTATAACCTATAACGATATACTGCATCACTATATCGCTTACAACGTTATATTGTATTACTATAGGTCGCATAACGTTATGTAGCATTACGTTACAATGTATAACGACATATTGCATTACTATGTGACGTATAACGTTATATACTATTACGTTATAATGCATAACGCTATATTGCATCATCATATGACGTACAACGTTATATACTATTACGTTATAACGGATAACGATATATTTCTTCACTATGTTACGTATAACGTTATATACTATTACGATATTACCTATGACGTTATACTGCATCACTATATGACGTATAACGTCATACATTGTTATAACGTATAACGTTAAATTGCATTACTATATGACGTATAACGTTATGGATTATTACGTTACAACCTATAACGTTATACTGCGTCACTATATGACGTATAGCGATATATACTATTACGTTATAAGGTATAACGATATATTGCATCACTATATGAAGTATCACCTTATATACTATTACGTTATAAGGTATAACGATGTACTGCATCACTATATGACATATAACGTTTTCTACTATTACGTTATAACCGATAACGATATATTTCCTCACTATGTGACGTATATCACTAATGCTATTACATTATTACCTATAACGTTATACTGCATCAATAATTGACGTATATCGTCATATACTTTTATAACGTATAACATTATATTGCATTACAATATGACGTATAACATTATGGAGTATTACGTTACAACCTATAACGTTATACTGCGTCACTATATGACGTATAACGTTATATACTATCACGTTATAAGGTATAACGTTATATTGCATCACTATATCACTTATAACGTTATATAGCATCCCTATATGAAGTATAACGTTATGAACTATTACGTTATAGCGTATAGCGTTATAGAGTATTTCCCTATATCGTACAACGATATATACTATTACGTTATAACGCATATCGTTATATTGCATGACTATATCACTTATAACGTTATATTGCATCACTATATGATGTATAACGTTTATACTATTACGTTATAAATTATAACGTTATATTGCATCACTATATGACGTATAACGTTAAATGCTATTGCCTTATAGGGTATAACGATATATTGCATCACTATATGAAGTATAACGTTATATACTATTACGTTATAAGGTATAACGATATATTGCACCACTACATGACGTATAACGTCATATAATATTACGTTATAACCTATAACGATGTACTGCATCACTATATGACGTATAACGTTATATACTATTACGTAATAAGGTATAACGTTATATTGCATCACTATATCACTTATAACGTTATATAGCATCCCTATATGAAGTATAACGTTATGAACTATTACGTTATAGCGTATAGCGTTATAGAGTATTTCCCTATATCGTACAACGATTTATACTATTACGTTATAACGCATAACGTTATATTGCATGACTATATCACTTATAACGTTATATTTCATCACTATGTGACTTATAACGTTATATACTATTACGTTGTTACCTATAACGTTATATTGCATCACTATATGACGTATAACGTCCTATACTGTTATAACGTATAACGTTATATTGCAGTACTATATGACGTATAACGTTATGGAGTATTACGTTACAACCTATAACGTTATACTGCGTCACTATATGACGTATAACGTTATATACTATTGTGTTATAAGGTATAACGATATATTGCATCACTATATGAAGTATAACCTTATATACTATTACGTTAGAAGGTATAACGATATATTGCACCACTATATGACGTATAACGTCATATACTATTACGTTATAACCTATAACGTTGTACTGTATCGCTATATGACTTATAACGTCATATACTATTACGTTATAAGGTATAACGTTATATTGCATTACTATATGACGTATAACGTTATGGATTATTACGTTACAACCTATAACGTTATATTGCATCACCATATGAAATATAACGTTATATACTTGTACGTTATAACGCATAACGTTATATTGCATCACTATATCACGTATAACGTTATATTGCATCACTATTCGACGCATAACGTCATATATTATTACATTATAACGTATAACGTTATAGAGTATTACGCCATAACGTATGCATACATATTGCATCACTATATGAAGAACAACGTCATGTACTGTTACGTTATAACGTATAACGTTATATTGCATTACTATAGGACGCATAACGTTATGGAGCATTACGTTACAACGTATAACGACATATTGCATTACTATGTGACGTATAACGTTACAAACTATTACGTTATAATGCATAACGTTATATTGCACCACTATATGACCTATAACGTTATATACTACTACGTTATAACGGATAACGATATATTTCATCACTATGTGACGTATAACGTTATATACTATTACGATATTACCTATGACGTTATACTGCATCACTATATGACGTCTAACGTCATATATTGTTATAACGTATAACGTTATATTGCATTACTATATGACGTATAACGTCATATACTATTACGTTATAACCTATAACGATGTACTGCATCACTATATGACGTATAACGTTATATACCATTACGTTACAACCTATAACGATGTACTGCATAACTATATGACTTATAAAGTTATATTGCACCACTATATGACGTATAACGTTTATACTATTACGTTATGAGGTATAACGTTATATTGGATCACTATATCACCTATAACGTTATATAGCATCCCTATATGACGTATAACGTTTATACTATTACATTATAACGCATAACGCCATAGAGTATTACGCCATAACGTATGACTACATATTGCATCACTATATGACGAATATCGTCATATACTGTTACGTTATAACGTATAACGTTATACTGCATTACTATATCGCTTACAACGTTATATTGCATTACTATAGGACGCATAACGTTATGTAGCATTACGTGACAATGTATAACGACATATTGCATTACTATGTGACGTATAACGTTATATACTATTACGTTATAAAGCATAACGTTATATTGCATCATTATATGACGTACAACGTTATATACTATTACGTTATAACGGATAACGATATATTTCATCACTATGTGACGTATAACGTTATATACTATTACGATATTACCTATGACGTTATACTGCATCACTATATGACGTCTAACGTCATATATTGTTATAACGTATAACGTTATATTGCATTACTATATGACGTATAACGTTATGGATTATTACGTTACAACCTATAACGTTATACTGCGTCACTATATGACGTATAGCGTTATATACTATTACGTTATAAGGTATATCGATATATTGCATCACTATATGAAGTATAACCTTATATACTCTTACGTTATAAGGTATAACGATATATTGCATCACTATATGAAGAATAACCTTATATACTATTACGTT
>NW_026109508.1:0-33035 GCF_024516045.1 Bombus affinis | reverse complement strand
ATTTATCGACACGACGGTTTATCGAGGCATCAGCGTGATGTACTTTTCAAGTTTCATATTTTCTCTATGATACTTTCTAAGGAGAATTTAGAATTCGAAAGATATCAATTTCCAGGAAATATAGGTCTTTATGAGACCATCGATAGGTTTGAATTTAATTAACTCTCTTATAATTGGTATTTCAATTTTTTAATTCCTTAAATTTAGCTTTCTTTAGACGATATAACGCGGGCATTTTATGATATATCCAATATATTCGTATATATTTTACTTTATACATTCGATAAATTTCCTTGGTTGGCCGGCCTGCAACCCACATACGGCACTTAATAAAAATTTGTTTCGTTAGAGGTCGGTGTTTGTTCATCTTCGTCATAAAAATGTCATGACGTCATATCATATCACAAGGGTTCTTCTGAAAGCTAGATATTCGATAACAAGATTAATGGTCTTCGGTAGCTTGCAATGTCAAGCTTTGAACTGGCGGGATCGCCTTGCTGTCAAATCGCCATTCAGCAGCGACCATATTCTTTAACTACGTTCAAGACGTATATCACGCTACAGGAACCATCAAAGGAGGATAATTGCAAGTTAGTTGCCCCTTAGAAACGAGACAGTTGGTTGTTACTTGTTATCCGTAGTTGGTAGTTGTTCTCCTTAGTCGCCACATATTATAAAGACGACATTCATAGTCACCAGTTGCCTTCGCTAATAGTTTCTTGTTGTCTGTAGTTAGTTCTCGTCATCGCTATGTATTCCATCAACCACGTAAAATTTAACATATAGGATTTTATTCTTTTTTATTCTTTCTGTAGGAAGATTCTTTAAGTAATATGAATTTAAGTAACTATTTTATGATACAATAAAGTGGAAAAACGATTATTTTACGTAACGTAATGTTTTAAAGAACATTGAATTTAAAGGATTCAGATAGATATCTTAAACGTAATTAAACCCTCCATATCGTAACAAATTAAAAGAAATTGCGCAAGAAAGTACAAATACATTTAATGCATAAAACATATATTTAAAATCCAAATGTAGGCGTTGACGCGTGCGTGCTACATGTTCGAAACGTTCGTTACATCCGCGATAAAATTTGTAACGACGAAGAAGCTTAACATATGGTGTGCTTCAAGACGATAGTAAAAAGTGTTGGCGGATTTTTCGAAATTTCTTCCATTCTTAATAAAAATATATTGTATAAATATAGTAAGATTTTTCAAATTTAAATAGTTATAATGATTTGAAACTTTACAATCGTACGGTTCTGTTTTATCCTTTGAATATACCTGTCATTTTCATATCTCCTTTTAACTAAACTAAATATTTGGAAATCCTATAATTTGTACACTTCTATTTGTGAATAAGATCGATGAAATTAACGCGTAACTATGCTTTCAATAATGGCTTCGATGTATTGCTCACCATTATGGCGGATTAACGTCTCTAAGTGATCGACCTTAATCACTAAATGGCAGCCGCGATTCAGTGGTAGAGCCTTACACATGACGGACATTGCAAGCGCTTGTAAGACGTCTATCGTGAAACGTTTCCAATAGCATCGATTACGACGACGGTGAAATCCGAATAGAAATATATATCGCGTATCGCTTCAGTCTGACATGTCTTAAAATAGAATCACAATTTTTCGTTCTTAAATAAAAAAAAAAAAAAAAATAAGAAAAAAGAAAAAAAAGTCTATAAAAATTATATGCAAATAAAATAGATAAATGGATAAATGGTTGTACAAATTTATAAAACAGATATTACAAATATACGTAAATAAATTATATATTTATAAGTTGTTTGTTTAAATAAATAAAAGGGATATTTACGACTTACAATGAACGTAGTCCTGTTTTTAGTTTTAAACAAAGCAAAAACGGATAACAACTTTTTAAAATGTAAAACTCAACGCAACAGTGGTTTGTTTTAATTAATCAATAACGTTCAAAGTTAATTAATTTAGAGTGGTTTGTACATTTTGTATGCTCGCCGTATTTTAACGTTTGATGTGTAACGTTTGATGTAGTACTTGATGCCCGAAAAATCGAAAAATAATTAAATTTGATCGTTTCGTCGAATTTACAAGTGTGTATATTCGTGTGAAATCCTATGTGCTTGTGTATGCTGATGTGAAAGGCGGTAATATATTTTTCTTTTTTCGATTATTGTTGTCAACTTTTGTGTGGAATAAATCAATTCCGTGAATAGAAGTGCAATCAATACAGCTTACTATGAAATGATAGCACAACAACAGTACATATCGCCATTGACGTCAGCTTCACAAAATTTCTCGAGTATCGAGGTCGTCCATTTGGGTTAAGAATTTATTTCCAAAATGCCACAAGCACGAATATCTTATGGAAATCCACTGTATTTCCACTGTAATTTTTAATAATCAGATTCCATATTGTATGCTACGATTCGAGGAAAATCCGCAGCTAATTATTATCTTTGCTGCCTTTAAATACCATAAATAGTCGTCCGTAAATTTTAAAAGATTTTCTGTGCCATACTTATATTGTGTATTTTAGTCTTAAGGTGCGGGTCGTGTTCAATTAATCGAAAGTGATGAAACTGTAATGGGTCACGATAGTCAAATATTAAAAATGGTCTCGTTGGCTACATTTAAAATCTTTACGAGATATATATGCATAGTACGTTGCTACTAGCAACGGGTAGCGATGAGCAATAGAGAACAGTACCTTCCTTATCTCGTCGTGATTATGTACATACCAGTAATGCACAGTACTCGTACTGAATATCTTACAACATCTACATAGATTTTCAGATTTGTTTCGAATATTACCAGCATAACCATGATAGTAGAATTCTGTTACAGTATTAATTCTATAGTGCCGTTATGCATAATACAGCCCTAAAATGTTTCTACAAATATACGAATATTTTCGTCAGCTACTATATTCCAACCATGGCTTATTATGAAAGGAAATATATAACGAAATTACTTGTTTTTTTAGACTAAATTAGTTTAATTTGAATAATTTTAGTAATTGTGTAGGATCGAACAACAACTTATCATTAGCTTCACTCGAGACTTGATTGCACGTAGCAACGTAATTGCGTTGGAACTGAGGGTAGAAAACAATGTCAACCGTTAGACGCGTCTGTCTGGCGAATGTGTAACGCGTGAATAATAGATGGCGGCAATCACGTGAACCCTACTTATAGCTGTTTCGGCTTATATCGTAGCATTCAACCTAGGGTAAAACGATAGGGATCATTAGAAGTTGAAAGGCCGGCTGATCAGCCTCATTTTGTTCCATTTTTTAATCAAGCGATGAATCGACAAATTGTACAGATTTCGATGGTTATCACAGTTCTCTGGGAATTTTCAAGCGCGGTTCGTCGAATTTAGTCGGATTGGCTACAGACTCTTTTACGAGCAGCTTGAAACTCGATCTAGTTTCGAGAAAATGAAAAATTCGTTTTATCTCTTTGCTTCCCTGTTCCTTCCTTCCTCTTTTTTTTGCTTTTTACATTGCGTTAAGACCGGCTAAATAATATTGATTGCCATGGACGTTGGCTGGTTCAAAATCACTGACATCGACGATAACAAAAGTAAGTTTGATGATCATTTATCTGAGCCGGTGTTATTCGACTTGAGCTCTGCACATTTGTTAATATTATTCTAGTAGGGATGAGATACTACAAATTTTAAATAACTTCGATTAAAATTATATTATAAAAATTATATTACATTAACGTTTAGAAGTCAATAAAGTGGAAAGAATTACGCGAGATAATGTAAATATAAATTACATTACAAGGAAACAATACGGCTAGGTAATTTGAAACATTCTGGCTAAAATTGCATTCTTTCAAAGTTAGGACGTACAGTATTTACAAAGCAGATTAAGTATCAAATGGGGTACTTAAGAAAATTCATGTTATCATTCTTTAGTAAACATTTTCAGGTTATAGCCTTCTGCAAAAGCTGCTTTTCGTTACGTTAACGTATTCATTATTAATATTAATCATATTGTTCTTATCTCCTAGGGGCATAACAATCCATTTTTATATTGTGTTAAAGCTAAATTTCTATTATATTTTCGCAAAATTTTCTTTCGTTTTATAGAGAAATGATAGATACACAGCATTTTTTGTTTTATGTTATTTTATATTAAATTGGAGAAAGGTGGATCGCACATAATTGAATAAAATAATATAATGCAAAAAATATCGTACATCTATCATTTCTTTATAAACCGAAAGAAACTTTTGGAACAACCTAATATTTCTCTCCAACGACACTTCTACGATGTTAAAATATTTGATAAAAATATTTGATAAAAATATTAAGAAATTCTAATATTGATTTAAACGTATCGATTTATTTACTTTTCGCTGCCAGAAATTGTTAATTATGATTTCCACTTGAAAGCGTATTTCATATTATGAGGATAAATGATCAAATTCATCTCTAATATACACGTTAGAGAGTCATTTATAGCTGCAATCCTGTTTACCGCTCATATTCCTGGAACTCGATAATTCACTAGGCGATTGCTTTAACCGTGCAGAATACATCCATAAATAATTAATCGCCATTAATATTCCATCGACTTTTGAAAATCCCTGATGTGATCTATTTCACGTGATGAGAATACGTGTAAAGTGAGGTTATTGCTTGATTATCTTTAGTCGAATAAATCGAGTGATTCAAATTATAATGCGGAAGAAAGTCAAAACTATGTATATTATTTTTTTCAATTTTTATGTATCATTTGACGGAAGGAAATTTCGTAAGTAAGGTTCACCTTCTTTAATGTCAATGATTTTGACATATGTTATTAAGCTCCAAATTCTAAGCAATCTTCTATATATATATATATATATATATGTAGTATCTTAATGGGTCTTAGAGGAAAGGACAAGTAATGATGTTTTGATTTAATAAATAATGTTCGAAGCAACGAAATGATTACGATGCTGTCGTACGTCTTATTCTCATAGACGGCTTCCGACTTCCCGATTCACACTCTTCCGCTTCTACACTCGCTCGCTCTCGCTTCTCAAGTCACACTCTGCACACCTTTTGCATCCGTCTTCTCCGGCTTCTCAACTAACACTGCCTTTAGCGTCTCTTTGTCTTTTCCCGTCCTATCGGACACGTGTCCCGAAACGCCCGTGGCCAGAGTCACGCAGGCCCTTTCCACGAAACTATCCACTTAAAAAGAACCGACGACACATTGATGTACCCGACGATGCCGCGGCTCTCGCGGCATTGTTTATGGTTCGGCAGATATCTTAGGCCTTTTGTCCACGATACTACATATATAACATACGTATAATAGCCAAAGTTCAACTGCCAAGTATACGCAAAGCTTTTATTTTCAATTTATGCGACACCACTATGTTTCATGAATTTATTTGCTAACGGTATTGAAACAAATAACAAGCAGAGGACGAACTATCCGTGAACTGTTTTGCCAACGAGTACGCTTCCAATATTTTCTGTTTGAGAAAACACACTTGTTGCTGTTGCAACTCCAAATATTTTTACAGCCGACGTTTTTGCCATGAATCATCGGCTAACATATAAAATAGAGAAAAGCCATAGTTGATTGTAATGGAAATTTAGAAAACCTGAAACTCGATATAGAAGGGAAAAATAAAGGAAAGGAAGGGAGAGATAATTGGAAGCTTGGGGCCAGGTTTAATTCACTGAAACCGGGCTGCTTGTGTCATCACGAAACAGAATTGCCAGTACGTCATTTCTGTGCTCCCGTCCTCGTAAAAACGGTTTCACTCGTTAAGAAAAAACGAATAGGCGGTGAAGAGAGAAAAAAGCAGACAGAGAGCGCTTTTAAAAAGCTGACGAAGCGTGCGTTGCCACAACGAGACACACGGTGCTATTTGTCGTTTTAAATTGCGCCGCAACTTGTTTTTCAGATCTTTGCTAGAGACACGTGAAAACACGTTGGAAGTATATTTCTTGTTTTTGTGGAATTTAGCTGGAAAATAAAAAATAACGTAAAACATGTACTTACGACTTACAGAGTAATTGAATGTATACACTATAATAACCAGCGATTTAAGGCTTTAAAAGATCGAAAAAAAAGAAAAGAAAAGAAGAAAGATAATATGTTGTGGCAGTCTAACTCGATCTAAGGAAATAGAGAGGGAGGGGGTTGGGGGGGGGGCAAAGCTTGTTAATCTGGAAAGAATACAAGCATCAATTTCAAGCACTTATAGAGAATCAAGCGGGCTTGTTAAGGTCGTAAGTTGGACAATTATCCCGTGTTAGGTTCAATCAGCTTAGTCCTACACAAAATTGATCGAATCATGTGAAAACAAATGTATTCTGATTTTTGTCGCAGATATTTCTGGTCTACGCACTCCAGTGCCCACAAAGCAGTTATTGAAACAGCTGATTTTCGCCTATTCTAGAGCGACAACATCCCCTGATCTTTTACAACCATGAAGGACCTGTACTCGAAAATACTTGCAATTCTCATCTGCTTGCAGGTTATTTTCGTCACTTTCTTCCCGTCAGGGGCTGGTAAGTTGATACTGATTAATTATACCATCGAAATTCTATATAATGGCTACAAAAAATATTTGCATCATTACCCTCATTTCCTAACGAAGCGCGTTTTTTTACCAAGTTTTATATTTCATTTCATAGTATCAAATCTCTGTAGTTACACGAAAGTATTAAATGATAGGAAACTTGATATACACGAATTTAATTAATTAATAAGTTAGTCGATATACAGCCATTATTATTTCATGTGAAATATTACAACGTCAAAAACTTAACGTTCTTGTACGTACAGTATTAATCACAAATTGTAAGAATGTTTACTGATAAGCAAAATAGATAATATGGAAAACGCAGACCTATGGAAAGAGAATTCCTGACATTAGACAGGAATACGCGATTGCACGAAATATTTTATGGTATGTCTGACATGGAGAATATATGCGGCGAAGTACGAAAAATTCATCCTGAGATATGTATACGACCTACGCGGTACGGGACGTGTTATAAATGGTTTTCGCCACTCAGCCGTATTTGAATTTGTGAACACGATCGAACAAATGACGCGACAATTATTAATTGCCGTCTCTGCCTTAGTAACGATTCGCGTTGGAACGAGGTCGAATCGTTCCGATTCCACGCGCGATTAACAAATAATTACAGTGGACATCAATTACTTGGATGACCTTCGTCATTTCAGCTTAAAACGATTAATTTGATCAAACCAACCAATTATTTCAATTAATACAATCTGCACTTTAAATTCGCACGTCTTGTGTATACACACCGGGCCAGAGAAAAGTTTTCATTCGTTCGAGTAGAACCTTCGTAGTCCTTGAGGACGCGTGTCGCTTCTCGTGCACCTAAAGTTTCGCTCAAATTAACCGATTTATTTGAATTCGAGCGAGTGAAAACCTCTTTGTCACCGTGAGTTTGTTACTTAATTGATACTCTTAGATGCCCTTTGCTTTCAATCTCTTACATCCATTCTTAATTAGTCAAGTCGTTTGACTTTTGACAAGTATTTTGAAACCATTTTACTAACACGAACCTACTTTTTTACTTGAGATTATCCGCTATTTTTATTCAAATGTATATGTACGTATATACACTTTTGAATTTTAAACGAACCTTCTATTATACCTATATCCTTTAAGTGCCGTTTTAAGTTTCAAGAGACTTTAACTCGGATAGCTCGACTTGGAGTTCTAACGTATACTGTAAAGCACACTTGCGAAGTAAAACAGCAAACACGATATAAAAACTTTTTGCCCATGTAAGAAATCGAATAACCTATTTCAACGGTGCTTTAATCTCATCGATGAAGCATCGATGCAACGAAGGAGCATCGTGATAGCCGCAATGCGGATCCGTTGAACAAAAATTTCCTGGTACGGTCGTTTTCGTAATGTTATTAACCGTTTTAGTGTCGGATGTTTCAAGACTCCGTATCGGTTTGTGCTGTGCAGCGCGATAGCGCTTCGTTTATTTATTTGCGAGTAGTACCGATCGACGCGATCGCGCTGCCCTTTTTCATCCTGTTTTTTTCATCGAAATATACCGTTCGACGTGCTCGCGCTTCATTTCATCGGTTATACTGGAAGCGTTACAACAAACACTCAAAAGTTTGCGAAATATTTATGCTCTGCGTTTCGTTTGTGTGATAACATTCTATAATGCAGGATTTGGTTTTCCGATTCAAGAGGTAATTTTTTATATTGGTTTTTTTTTTTATTTGGTTTATGATTATTTGAAAAACGAGTAATTACGAGAGGAAACTCTGATATGACTCGCGACGAGCACGCTTGAGCGCGTTGCGAATTAATGATCGTGACCATACATCGTGGCACAATTTACCACGGTACGCGAATAGAGTGATCACGCTGCGTGGCGTTAAAACGGTTAGCGTAACTGCGCGTACGATTGTCGAGTGACAAAGATATTGACGCTGGTAATCGTTTTCAGTGCATTTAGGAGGAAACTGTACTGATTTCGAAGGACGATCTGTCTTACATGGACAGATGTATGTGCCGGGACCTTGGATTTGCATACACTGCATATGTTACAATTCGAAGTCAACATCTTGCGGGCGTCTCCGCTGTTCAATTCCTGCGGTAAGTATATGCTCATTCTAAGAGCAACCAGCTTAACACAACCATGAGAAACTAAAGTACACCGTTAACGCTTGCATGCTGGTCGTTAAAACACATGCTGCGCGAATAGGGTACACAGCGATTCATTTAACTCGCCTTGAATTAGTTTTAGAAAGACAAACATGGACAGGGATAATTTTTGTCACGAGTCGTTTAATTTATTCGTTCATTAGAACGAATTAATTTACACCTGCTGAGATCGCGATTGATGCGACAAATTCGAAATCTTGTTCCATATAAATATTTTTAAACAAGCACGTCGTAAGCTTTGTATATTTTTTAATCGCAACGAAACTGTTCAGAGAAATGCTGAAATTATTAATTATAAAAGGAGATTTCTACGCATCGTTGTAAAAGTGTCAGGGAAAATATTCGTGAAACAGTTACGTTGTTACAAGTTCTACAAGAAGAAATATCGAAAATCACGTTCCACTTATTCAGTTGCACGTGTAAAAGGTATCTTGCGTTCGCGCAAAAAATCTCTGAAGGATACATGCTTTATAATAATTGGAGTGTCGAAGTTGTTACACGGATCGGCGTACACGTACCTTTTAATGAAACTAGGTTACTCATTCGTTATTCGTTCCTAATTTTCAGCTTCACGATTTTTACGCAATAAAATTTTATACACCTGTTCGGTTTATAAATGATTCAATTCAAATTTAACAGAATTAAAGTTGAAATAATCATTTGTACTTCATTAAAAGGTTCTTTCAGCATCTCGTTTCAATATTTTTATTGGTAATATTTTGTTGATCGTTATATTTAAATGGAGTTTTTCAAAGGAGAGACATTTTAAGGTAGGAAATGGACATACATTTATAATAAGAATTCAGAAGAAAGAATATTTCATACAGAAAGAAATATTCCGTATGTATAAATAACTACGCTATGAATTTTATATGTATCGGATATTCCTTCTGGTTAATGTATCTGATGTTTTTTCACGCGAGATAGCGTATATTTGCATCTATATGTCTCTTCGTTTCTCAGTAGTAAAACTTAGCATTCATGCGGCTGATAAGTAGTTACGCACTGACAACGAGAAACATAAAATGAGTAAGAAGCATGAGACATTCTATAGGAAAAATAAACTTGTTTTTATCTTTCATTGCATATTCGTCAGAATATTGTTAATAAATATTTAAGTTAAGATTTCAGTTGAAATAAATACATAGGATTAGACATTTATTTATATATATATCTATGAACGCATTTGACATAAAATTTTGATAACGACTAAAATTATATATTCTGATATTAAATTAATTTAGTGAGAATAAAAAACTAATTTTTTTAAACAAGATTTTGTATAAAGTTATATTTATTAGGAAAAGTTCGTTCATCCCTTTATAATATGATAGGATTAGACTCATAGCTGTGTAAATCATTTCATGGAATAGTATATGTGTGCGTGTGTGTTCTAAGTTTTTACTATAAAAATGCTAAATGTACTAGGAGACGTTTTTAAAAATTCATACATTTTTCTTCATCAAACATATCAATCGTTATATTGAAAAGTTAATTATCTATTATTTGTTTCGAGCTGCACATTGATTGAGACATTCCTGTTGGTTATAATTGCGAATTTAACGCAACGAAGTTGTTTGAATCCCTTGCGAGCATGTAAATATATCGTCGAATTAATAGGTCAATTACTTGAGGTTGGAATTGAAAGAAAGAGAAAGGTGGAGGAGAAGTCTTGCGTTTGAATGCGGGACACTTTTAAAGCCCACAGTTCGCTGAAATTGCCAGAGAATTCAATTAAATGGCAAATTAAACCATTGAACTGAATCTGTTTCCAATCGCGAGCTTAGAAGTTCTATCCTTTGAATTTTTATATCAGTCAACTTTCTTTTTGTACGTACGGTAACGAATACAATTCATGAATTAATGAAGTATGTAATTGGATGAAAGTTCTTCTTCCTGGATTCAGTTTAGACTAAGAAAAATTATATAATAACGAAATTATCAACTTAAAATTGATAGAGTGTATAGTTTTTTTTCTTTTTTTTTTTTTTTGCGTGAGGAGGGGAAAATGCTGTTACGCATACCCAGTGATCCGCATCACTGGGTTATGTGGGACTCGGGCGGATGTTGTTGCCATACCCACTAAAAACCCCTCCTCCTTTTTCCTTTGCTTTGAGGACAGACAACCCCGGTAAAACCTGTCGGCAGTCATCAGGGTTGTCCTTTCATGCCCCGTTGTATCTTCTTCGTCGGGCAGCTATTCTGTATATTCAGTATTGCTCTCGTCATCTTCTCAGCTAGTTCAGAATACTGGGCTGATCTCCTTCTGTGGTTCTTTGTTGTCTTGTATCTCTGCCTTCACTGCTCCGCGTAGTTGTTGTTGCTCTCGTTCTCCTCCTTGCCTCCTTCAAGGCCTTCGCTGTCACCCTCCTGTGAGACATGACGGTCTTGCGAAATTGCCTGAATTTATCCCAGCTCTCGTTCTTGGCGGTCACCGTGGCGATCAGATTGTCCACGTCTATCTTCTCGCCAAGAGCGTTCTCCAGCTCAATCCTTCTGTCCGTTCACCTCGGGCACGTGAAGAGGGCGTGCTCTGCATCGTCGTTAGGGTCTCCACAGTCGAGACAGTTGCTGTCGCTGCTCTTGCCAATCCTCTTTCTATAGACACCGAAACTCCTGTAGAGGTGGCCGTGTGTGCGTTATATATTTATTGGACGTGCGTGATAGCTGTGGTAGTTGGGCCTGGTCCGCTGTAATTGTCACTGGGGGCTGTAGATGTCGCTGCCGTCGTCCGACACTAGTTAGTGTCGAGTGCCGCCACACTCCCATGCCCGGTTAACAGCTGCATGCTGTGATGATCGATGTCCATCTTCTTTTTGGTAAATAGCAGCGCACTCGGTATTAATTTCCTTGCGCCTCCAGTTCCCCCTTCAGCTCGTTGCCGTCATCCGCGCCGATCTTGGTCTTATGGATCTTGTTCCACTCGTAAGTCTCTCCGAGCATCTTTATCTTTATGTAGATCGGGAGATTTCCGGTCAACACGCAAAGTGCCGCGTGGGAGACGGTACGATATGCCGTCGTTGTTATGCACAGGGCCGTTCGTTGTGCCCGTTTCAGCTTCTTCCTGTTCTTATCGGTATTCGCTAAGCTAATTCTTCTTTCTGAACCCATACTGCCTCCGATGGAACGGGTCCGTTCCGATGCATCTCTCGATGATCTTCTTAAAGCATTTTTCCCAGATCTTGCTCATGGCTGGGAGTATGCTTATCGGCCGGTACGCGTTAGGGAGACTGGGATCCTTTCCCGGCTTCCTTAGCAGTATTACTCTGGCCGTCTTCCAGCAGTCTGGTTCCAGCTTGCTTCCAGCTCCTGCTTCCAGCAGTCCAGGAGTCTTCCATCGACTCCTGCAGCCTTCTTGGTGTTCATTCTTCCGGCGGCATCGACGACATCGCCTTCGCCGATGACGACGCTGAAGCTGATGTCTCCTTCTTCTTCGGTCTCTGCCTCTTCGCGGCCCTCGTAATGGGAGGGTCCGTGTCCCATGGTGAATAGCCTCTGTAGGACTGCTTCCACCATGTCGATCGGCATGTCGTTGGTTGGTTTCTTGCTTTTGCATCTCTTCATGACTGTGCGATAGGGTTTGCCTTCTTGCTTTCCTGTATGGATGGAAACGCGTTCGAAAAGTAGAACGGAGTAATTAGCGATGCACGATCCCAGGCTGGTGAATATTTTTCCATCGGGAAAAGTCAGGTCGAACGATACAAGATTTATATGCTCGTTATTTCAACGTCTGTTACGCGATAGAAAATGAACATAAATGAATAATAAATGTATTACAGCCATAAAGATTGCTTGATGTACGCCACCGTTTTTCCCCTATTTCTCCGATACAATTTTCCTTTTTTTTTCTTTGCCAAACACTTTACTAATCGGTACGTATTCGAATTATCCTCAATTATTCTCGGTTGTTTCCGTTTCCTTTGGATTTACATAAGTACTCGTTTGATGTACGTGCAGAGTGAGATAATAACTATTAACAGCTATAAAATAAGAAGCGAAAATACGTTGAAACTCGACTTCTAGATTCGCGAGACTTTGCAGAGCTTCGAAACTCTCGTGTTTCAAACCTAATAAAAAGTTGTAGAGGGAGAATTACATTGCGAGATCTGTTAAGGAAAATCGTATCGTTGTAATAGGATTATTTCAGCGAGGGAAATTCCGTGTTGCGTGTAACGCGTTGCAAAGCCATGAGCTTTCTTTCGGGTTAATATACATAATCGCCTTATCGAACTTTCCATCTAAATCGTTGCGCTCACACGTGAATTTTGCATTTCAATCTTCTTACTTGCAGTCCAGTCCAGTTTAGTGTGACTAAGCTAAATGTTTCAGCCCTTCCAGGTAGAATATGTTTTATAGAGAGACGTACAACTCTATGAAGGGGAGATCAATAAATTGGGTTATCTTTAAATCACTGACAATTATTTCATCGACACGATTTCACCGACAGCGAATCCACCGGCAATGTCTATCAAAGTTTATGTACCGATACACCGAGTGAAATCACCCACAATCATTTCACCAATATTCTCCTTTGTCGATAATTATCATGTTTGCCACTACATGTTATCGTTGATTATATGTCTTTATTTACACATTCGTTTACGCGCATAACGAGATAAACGAAGAAACGAAAATGATATGTTGTCATGATGTATTGTTAAATTACTAATTAACACGAGTTATATATCTACCTACATGAAAGCTTCTAAATATCAATTATAATTCATGAAAGCACACAAGCTATTTTGCTATACACAAATGGAATTATAAGGAAATGTTACGTGCTAATGATTTAACGAAATTTATTCTTCTGTACATTTGACATTTCTGTATTATTACTTGTGTACTTTCTGCTCTTGTTTACGTCATCGGAAGTAAAATTACGTTAAGCGAATCAGCTAATCTATTTGAGCGATTCAATGGCTCGGTCTTCTCTTATGCGACTACCAAGTAGAAGATAAGTTCTTGGTTATATAACATTTTATAACATCCAAATTAACTTTTTTTTTCTTTTTCGTTTTCTTTTTCTTTCTCTTTTTCTTTTTTTTCCTTTTTCTTTTTCTTTTTCTTCCTTTCTCTTTTTCTTTTTTTTTCCTTTTTCTTTTTCTTTTTTTCTTTACGTGGGGGAAATCCGCTCGGACACGAAACCACTTCTTAAGTGGCGTGGTAGTGAACATCGAAATTAACTGGGGCACTAATTAGCTGAATTACATTGGTAATTTTCTATAATTTATTACTCGAATATGGTAATTTTTTCTTAAAAAGTTTGCTTTTTCTACAATTATTTTACTACAAAACCCATCAAAAACATGATGTATGTATATATACCCTCAAATATTATCGGTTTATTCTCAAGCTATAGTTCAATTTCGGAAATTGCCAATTAAAATCATAGAAAAAAAAAAAAAAAAAACACAGAAAGTTCGTTAAAATATGCGATTTTCCAATCAAGATATAGAATTTATTCGAGTAATATAGATTACAGTAGCGATGGTGACGGCAACGATGAATGGACTGATTCTTCGTGCGAAAATAAATTGGAAGCGCAGAACGATGCATTGTTTCAGGGAATATCGATTTTCAAGCATGGTTTTAAAGTACGTGTGCGCGTGACTAGGTTTGTTAATTAATGCCGCTCCCAGGTTTTCAATATATAAATGTGACACCTACATATCTTTAAGCTTAAAACAATTGGACTAACAATTTCATTAAATTTAAATGAATATTTATCTTTTTAAACGCAACAATATTTTTAATGACAACTTCACGTGTAAATCAAGTGCATACATATTCGATCGTTCTTGAAAACCTGATTCTCTGCGAAGAGAAAAAATCCTTGAATAAAGATTTGATCTACGTTTTATATGCTACGTTTTACATCCACCTCTTTTCAGATATACCTCTCTATTTAAAATCATAGATCGTCACACTCTATAGGTATTTCCTTGAAAAGGTTAAAGTCGTTCTGTATAAAAGCTAATTCAAAGGGGAAGGAAATTCTGCGAAAAATTCTTTCAGATTTCCCTATGTTTGAGCTCGAATCAAAGCAATCCTGTATAATAGGATAGGATGATAGGATGATTCTGTATTATTCCTTGTGTACTTTCTGTTCCTGTTATTTACAATAGGATGATTATGCGTTTAACTTCTCATAGAATCTCTCTGATTCCGTATGATATCGTCAGTGTTTTTGAAATATGTTATTGATGTCGTAACGTCAACCGTTTCCAGTGCAAATTCAATTTCGAATCGCAATTTCCATGTTTGCGTGGCAAAAGCGTAAAATCGATAACGCACGCAAACATGTCTTCTTTGCTAATGGCGTACTATAAATATAAATATTTGAATAAATATTGCGAATTTCATATTGCTAAAAGATTTATACTATTTGTTCGTAAATAATCGTCGGATCTATATTTAAGTGGAAACTGCTGCATTAGATCTCTTTTCTTACTTAAAATTATTTGGATTGGTAACTTGGATGTAACATGTAATTTATTCTTCTTTTATAAATAGTGTACAGAAGATACCAATTCAGAGAAATGGAAGGAAAGTCTAAAAGCAAAGAAAATCTACAGGAAGATAAAACGTTCGAGCCTTGCCAGGCTATATAAGATGCTAAGTAATCTTCCTAGTCCTGCAGTTCTTTCTATTTCGATCAATAATTATTGGTATATGTTAGGAATGCAATTAGAATTTTTGTCCTCAAGCAAAGTATAATTTCAATTTTGTATGTAAACCAAAATATTAAATATCAAATAACCATCAAATAAAATTATATTGTATGGACTACTGTTTCTTTAAATATTTGAATATTTGGTAAATATTGTTTATTTAAATATTTTAAATTGCATGGAAAAAAAATGATGCAAATAAATCATAGGGCATTTTAACTAAAGAGACCAATATCTATTTAACTGTGATTAAATCGTCACCGTTTAACGCTCTATCTCTTTTATTAACTGTGCCTTGTTAAACTACAGAAGATTACAGAGGATGCGTTTTTTTGATAAACAAACGTTCTGACAAATACGGCAGCAAAATCAGATATATAGATTCTTACAACAGCAGTTATATTCTATGAATTCCGTTTTTCAGAAGCTTTATTTGTGAAACGACAATTCGCCAGAGTACGGATTCACTGTAGTTATAGCTGTAGGATCTCTATCTAGTTGACAGATCTGCTTTACGTAAAGAATTCCTGTCTCTTGTTCTACCTTATCGCGATTCTTTCCTCACCTTATACGCTTTGTCGAGGAAAGTAATATCGCTACATATCTCGGCTCCGGTTACAATAATTAGTTTCCGCCTAAACTGTTAGAACCACGTAGCACGCACTCTACTCTCGTTTTTTAAACATTCAGGCCATCTGATCGCATGCGACGAGTTTTATGTTAATCCCGACCAATTACAATATCTTTCTCTCGTTTACAAGGGACGACGAGACTGGCAGTTGCGTGCTTTCCAAAGCAAAAGCCGCGATATCTGCATGATAACCTAACGTCAACCGATTTTGTTGTACTATTCTTAAGTGGACTTCGTTTGTACCACTTTCGTAACAAAAATAGAATATCTAGAACACAGCATTCCGTTATGCGATATTGTCAATTTCTAACATCTGAAACATCAGAGATAATTTTTTCCCTACAGTTGTAAATTTGTGTGAAAAATTACGAACGTAAAGGTGTTTGGCGCATGTACAGTTCCCCCCTCCCCCTCCCCCCCTCCAACCTTCATTTGCGTAGACATGCTAGAAAGATCCACTTTTCGACGGTGAAACCGTTAGTATTAGTATTAGTGTTATAATATATTTGACTAATGGTACTCAAATACTAGTTTTGCTAAAGCAATGGTGGAATTGGAGCAATTCCTTCTTCTTTCATTCTTTGAATAACCTGAATTTTCAAATAGTCTAGTGACGATTGATCCGTACAATTAATCGATTTCTTTTTATTACAGAAGTGCAAGAAGTTCCGCTTTGAACGCAGATGTTGCAACATCGAATGCCTAAACCCCACAGAAGATCCGATCGAATTTAATGTCACTACCGTCGATGACTCACCCAGAAATGGTTCACTTCAGAACCATAGTCCCATATCTGGAAGCGTCAATCACTATGTGTCACATAGTCATATGTGGACGCTGAGCTTATTGATGGTAATTGTAATATTTTAATTTTTTTTATTCTATATTTTGAAATACTTTGAAATTACTTACTTGCGAATTACTTTGAAAAGTAATTCGCAACGTAATATAAAATAATACTACTGATTTGTGTCTCTTTCAGAATTTTTTCTTAATCTCTTGTTTTTTTCCAGTGCAATCCCTTTTATCGGAAGTTACTTGATTGCTTTATTTCCTATTAGGTGGTGACCTGCTGCTTTCTTGGGGTTTAGGCGACTGATTGCTTCTATGATCTCTGCACAAGTGAAGGGTTCAATAGGAGGGGACATTTATGTTACTATCACGGGGGAATGATCAGAGGAGAGATCAGCCGAGGAATCCAGCTATGAATCTATTGCCCAGGGTGTCCAGGAAGTTGTCAAAGTTGTTAATTGTTATCTGTGTTAGCGTAGTGAATAAACACATTGATGTTCGGTGTTTCAATTATCAGAATTATAATCGATGTTAAATGTATAGAGTGTGAAAAAATTATTTGTTATAGCTGTGGAAGATGGAGATCTGTTAGAGAAAATGGATCATGAAATTGATCTTGAGTATAATTTTCAGACAAAATTTTTTATTGCATCATAAAGTACTCATCACGAGAAACGAAAGTTTCAGAAAACCCATTTCTTTTTTCTTTTTTTTTTTTTTGGTTCTATGTATCCAAGGTCGAGAATAAACTATGTGCACGTTTCTTGTATTCGTTTCTTGTATTTTTATGAGGAATTCAGTCTTTTTACGCCACAAGAGTCTCAACGTTTTCGTTTTCACGCCTACGTTACGCTCGTTAAACACGTTCCAACAAGACCATGAATAAGGGTAACAGCTTTAATGTTTTCACATGTGTTAATTTATTATTTTAGACCTTAAATATTTTATTTATAAAATCTTTATTTAAACAAGTTACCATTGTCGCTACAATAAATCAATGAATGAAATCAGTTTAAATTTAAAATATCATTTCATAATTTCTCGTCACTTGTATCTAAAAACAACAAAAAAACGGTGTACCCACATCGTGCGTAGACGGGAAATTAAAACAGTGGAGCTTAATTGAAACACTGATCATATTCCGCGATTGTAAAACAATAATAGAAAATCGTGTTTCTTTCGAAGGGTATGAAATTGTCAGGAGATTATGCCATAAATGAAATTGGAAACTGGCTGGTCAAAGGTATTAAACTCAATTAAACTGAACTGTGTTATATTGTACAAAGGCTAGAGAACTGCTACCAAATATCTGCTAGTTTAAAGGTGTCCCTTATAAATTATAATTATATTTCAAATTCAATCTCCTAATAATAAGTAAATTAATATTTTACCTAAAATCTGTGATATAGATAACAAAAATAAATTCTTTACATTATTCGTTAGTTTGCAATATAATTAGAATATTCTTTATTTTTATTTTCTGGTGTCTTTGTTATTCTTAAAAGATAAACTGCTTATTTACAAATTTAACACTGCATATGCTATTAATAAATCATTTTATATTTAATTTTGCAACCTTCAGTCATTGTTAAAACTTGTTGACAATACTGTCGGTTAATAGAAATTTCTAAAATCCCCTTGTTTCTATTCGATTAAAGGGTATATTGCAGAAACTATGTTAGCTACAGTGTTAGCTACAAATCACCTGTGTCACTCCGTTAAACTTATACACAATAGTATTGTTTCTTGTTTTCATTTAAAATAAAATATGTTATTGTAGGAATGAAGCAGAATGTTCAAATAATTGAAACAACTTTTTGTCCTATAACTAGTGCCTTTCATTTTAAAAATTAAAAAATTTTTAATCAACGATATTTGGAAGTTTCGATCTAAAATGACCAGGAATTGAAACAGAAAATATTTTGATGCCAATAAATACATATTCTTCACACATAAAACAAATATGAAAACAAAAATCGATGTATATGAATGAATTTTGAAATGGGGAGGAATTATATGATTATACCCATTCTCTGTTGCGTTTAATTGTTTCAATTGATGTCTCATGAGAATTTTCATCGAATTTTTTAGAGATCCTGGCTGTAAGGTCTTTTTAAAATTATAAGAACAGATTCAAACTATAACATTTGAAAACTTGTGCTTACAAAACTTACTTGTTTCTCATAATTATTTAAATGAATCTATTCGGCATTTTGAGTGACCGTCCCTTTATGGCTCGGACGGCACCTCTCCTTCCTTTGGGAAATTCCGAATTATCTGTCCTCCCCGAGCTGCAAACCTGATGACTTAGACAGTAGGGAAAAACATCAGGGAAAACCTCTGGCTAGAAAAGTACGATAGACGAACAAAATTTAACGGCTGATGGGGAGTATCAACAACATACAAGGACAATCATCAACAAAGTGTCGTACCGTGCGGGTGAAATACTGGAGTTTCAATAAGATCTTATAACCATCGAGTTCAGAACATCAAACTTTGTTTGCATAAAGCAAGTGTAAACAAAGTGTCAAATTACACTAACACTCGATCTATTAAATCCGTTCCACCTTGAGCGTTAATTCATTCGAGGTTCGTGGTATCGATCGATCGGTCGGACGTGCCCGCTGGCTCTTTAGTTGATGATTTGTAACAGAATCCTTGCATTAACACAGATTCTCAGAACACACAACTTCACCCAGCAGATATCGATTACAGTCAGTTGTCACTAACAATGCTTTTATCAACAATTTCTTTACCTGTTGATCCTCTGGAAGTTTTAACTATATTATATTCTCTAGGAACAGTAAGATTTTAATGATATAACTTTACTAATGAGATCTTAATGTCATAAACGGTATCGAAACTTCTTAATTAATGTCGTTATCGAAGAAGAGACTCGTAATCTTCTCAAACGAAGAGCACTTGATGTTTACAAGTAGAACTCGATATCTTAGTTTCTTAAAATGTGTTTCTGTGTTTACTTTCTAAATGTAAACTTTATTCAAAACGAGCCGTTCATTCGTTACAGGCCGTTAATAAAATTGCACTTTGCACAAAGGAATTGCCGTTAATAATTTAAGATTCTCTGCTCGTCGTACAGGGTATATATCGTAATTATTCACGACGATCGTAACGTTTAAGTCCAATTCGAGCTTAAAATCCCACGTGAGCTATACTACCACAATAGCCTGAATTTCTATTTGTTCGTTTACTGCCTGTTCGTACTCGGAGCATCCGTTGTAAATTACAGCAAAATCTTCTAATGTGTTCCAGAATATGTCTTCATGGAATTTTAATAATTTATTAAATCTATAGATAACAAATGTAAAACTTACTAATTTATAATTAATATAAAATAAGAGAGCACGAAACTTCCTATTTTATGGACATATTAAATATTTGTAAAAAATTCTGTATCATTAGTATCACTTTAATTACTTTAAAGGATATAATCCCATAAAGCCGTGACCCCTGAAAGAATCGATGTTCACGCGTGACAAATTGGCGTCGTATGAAAGTTCCGGTATGAACGTTACTAGAGCTGATACCAGCTAGGGGCACAGGTATATGTTCTGGGTTCATTATATATTTATAAAGGGCTGCCGACTCAACGAGTGGTCCGGGTAAATTTAAATTGTAAATAGACAGAGATTTCAAGTAAAAGCCTGGATAAGAGCGGATATGGTATGAGAGTCTGTGGTGGAAAGAGGAACAGGCTGCTTTTATTTGTAAAGTTTGAATTTCCTCGATATCGAAGGTGTTTAAGCCGCAAGTGTGTTTCATGTTAATCGTTCGTGTTAATTCATTCGAGACCGAGATTTTATTGTAATACGATTCCTGGGTGTCAGTACGATCTGAATGTTTTGTTAGAATGATACTGTGCTTTTCTCTCTCTGGAATATTCTTTTCATATTTTAATTTTAAGTCGATGACAATCTTAAATTTTATGCCTCATGTTTTTAAAATATAAAATTATATACTATGTTATACTATAATATATTATGTACAGTTATATATATTATGCCTACTGATTGATATGAATTTCTTTCGGTCTCGAATGCGTTAAAACGGAGCGCAAAGAAGTCGAAATTACTTATTGTAATTGGTAAAACATCGTGAAAGGCAGACAGATACAAGAAAGAAGTTAAACTATAAATTATATTTGCGACATTGTTATGTTTTTGCTTTCTTTAAGCCTTTCATCAAGACAGCCGATCTATAAATATTAATCGACCAATTTCTCTAAGCTTGTAACTTCAAATTAATGTTTATATATATAAAGAGTTACGTATTAATCTATCTAAATATTTAAAAAGATGTTTAATGTTATAAATGATGGATATTAAAGATGTTCAAAAGAACGTAGTCTTCGCGTGTTCTTTATCATATCCCTGATCAAAGACATTCCAATATTATTACAATATCCAATTACATATTGATACACAAGATATACAGATTATTATTTATAACATTTTGGTTTTCTTAATTGAGTTATTCATTTAGTACAAATGATAAGTAATTAGTAATAAGTCATAAAAAAAAAAAAAAAAAAAAAAACGGTATTGTAGTAGAAATATTATAAGAAAACATTTTCTGTTTCAGTGTAGAGTTACTCCTTTTTATAGACAGTGTCGTACAAATCCGTACGTCTTTGAGAAAATGTAGGTATCTGAGCCCTTACTTCCTCAACAACTTTCAAATCTGAGAGAAAAGAAAAACATACGAAGTAATAAGTAATGCTTGCTAATAAATTCAACAAATACAGAGGGAGCCGGCAAAATCGATGAACCAACGAGACTAAAAGTTAATTACATCATGGATTTCTCGCTTTTAATGTTAAGCTGGAAATTACCGATATCGGTGACCACCATATTTTCCTGAGTTTCCAAATCATAAAGGATTTTCCCCCAGGGATTTGTCAACTGTGTATGTCCCCATGCGACATAACTTGCTGAAGGAACACGAGCCGGTGATATACAGGCGACGTATAATTGATTGTCATTCGCTCTGGAACGCTGAAGTAATGACCAGTGCAGTGGTCCAGTGGTCATATTGAATGCCGCCGGATATATCAGCATTTGGCAACCTAACACAGAGAAATGGGAAATACGAGACCACTGAATTTTAGTTAACTTTGTAGCTGCACAGTCCATATTCCATAATTTATGAATATGCGAGAACAGTCCTCTTGTCGTGCTTCTAATTCTTTTATTTATTTCATTTTCAGCGAATATACTGGTTTTTTAAATTAAGCTCCTTTTTATACAGAGTTACAGATTATATTGATTATATTTTATATAGAATATATTTAAGAAAGATAGTTACTTTCATGCTAGTTAAGTATTGTTCGATTAAGCTACTGTACCTTTGTTCCGATAAATGCGTGCCATTTCCTCGAATCTGATATCATAGCAAATGCCAATACCTATTTTGCAGCCCTTCACATCAAACATTGTTAGGGAATTACCAGGACTGAGTGAATCACTCTCTCGGAAAGTAATCTTGTTGGGAATGTCGATGTCGAATAGATGTACCTAATAACATAAAAATATAGTTGCTAACTCTATTGCTGTAACTTTTGTAATTTAACATCAATGTTACGAACTTCTAAACTTTAATTGTTTTTTATTTAATAACTGACAGCGTTTTTATCACTTTCTTTTATTAAAAAGTTTTATCATTTAATAATATTTGAGAAGGAATATTTTTTAAGAAAAAATAAGTTTTTTCCTATGTGAAAAATTTATATTACAAAACAAATATATTGTACAAAAATTTATATATTATATTACGACAAAAATGTATGTTTCTCGTATCAAAACGTATTTTATAAACCTATAACATATTTTTTAAATTATAGAATTGGTTATAGTACACGTATGTACATATGCATATTCCTAAATTATTCCTAGATAGAGTCACTTTCTCCACCCCAATATTTTCAATTTCAAAGCCACATGGAGGTATATTATTTACCTTCCGGTGTTTTGCTATCAAAGTTCCATCGGGACCCCAAATAGTACAGGTATTGTACAATTTATCGCCCTCTATTTCAGGTATCGTACCACCAACTACATAAATGCTGTTTTCCTTAGCTGCCTTCGATAAAGCAACGCTCGTTTCACCGTTTCATCAGGAATACTCTCGGCGTATTTTGGAAACTATTCTGCATTGCAATATTTCAATTAATGAAAAATAACTGTCCTTTGTTCCAACCATAAATTAGGTTGAAATGTTTGTCAATTTTTTATTTTTTAAATTATTAAAATAACTAAATTTTATATTTAGATTTACTTAAATATATAATTACTTAGATAATAGTACATATAATAAATTGTTTCTACAGGTTCAAGATGAAAAATGAATATTTAGAAATGTTTAATTACAATCATGCTATTTGGGTCAGTACCAGTGACTTGTTACTTAACGACTTTGCTAGTACTTTTTGAAACATAAAGTTAGATTTTAACTAACTTTAATTTTTAACTATTATAGGTGGAATTATAAATACAAAATAATTGATAATACTAGTTTATAAGTATCTAATTATTAGTATCTTAAAAAATATATTTATACAAAAATCACGATAATCATAAAAATGGGGAAATTCTATATTCTCGAGTCAATTCACAATCTTTATGGAAGTATGAACGTTAAGGTAATTTGTCTACTTTTACTTTTTTCTATATAGTTGTTATACATATAATAAATTATTAGAAAAAGAAACAAATTATTACGTATTCCATATGGTGAATTAAAGCATTCAGGAAGAGCGATAATATCAGCATTATGCTCTTTCGCGCTTGAAATGTAGGAAACTGCCCGCTCTACATTTTTGCTTTTTACTTCATTTACTTGAAGTTGTACCAACGCCAAGCGAAATGCTAAAATGTTGGAAAAGTTAAATACACTCGGTTATATATTTCCCATACTTTTTATTTATAAATACTTTATACATAGTGAATACTTACTCGACATCGTTCGCACTACTTGTTTAACGATGTTCGTAAGTATCATAATGTTCTTTGAGGTTATGTATGGTATTACTCGATATCAACATTACGTAAGCAATACGCGGGGATTTTTAATAATTATTGATAAAGTTTAGGACATTAACTTTGATGTAATTGTAAACATTATTACATATTATAATTAAATGTAATTTTCAGTTAAGGGTAAGAAAAGAAATATACTTTTGTAAAAATACACTTTATTATAAAATCTGTATAAATAAAATTGTACAATTTATCTTGAAAGTAAAATGACCGAATACGTTCCTGGAAAATATTACTGCCTACTAAATGATCGAGATCTTGATCTTTCTCGTCGTCTCGTTTTTTACTTGATCTTTCAGACGAGCAATCGTACTTCTTACGTTTCTTTGACTTCTTCAATCTTTTTAATTTATAAGAATCATTACTATTAGAGTTACTTCTTTCTCTCCGTCTCTTCTTTTCAGAATCACTATCGCTGTCATCATTAGATTCGGAGCGCCTTTTTCGTCTTTCTGATTTTTTTATCCCCCACTTTATCATACTTGTTCTTATTGTGCATCGTACTTCCGATTTTCTTTCTTTTATTACTACTTTTGTTCTTCACCGTCTTCGGGGTCAGGGGACATTGATCTTTTTCTATCCATCTTTTGCTTGAGTCCCTTGGATTCCTTGTCCTTATATTCCTCATACTTTTTTGTATCTGAAATTAAACCCCATAAAATACTGAAATCTAAAACCTCTACATTTATCATATTTTATATAAAGATAGAAGGGACCTTTAAAAAATTGCATGCAACAACACACTTACAGATACTCTTGAATTAGTTTTTCTACATGTCCGATTATGTCTTTATATGTATATGTCAATTCAAATTTATTTTCTTAAATGTCCCTTAATGAAAAACTAACACTTCATATTAACTTTGAACTTTTGAGTTCTTAGAATATTCTGATTTAGTCACTGGCTGTACCATAAATTCATTTACAGATATTATATTTCCACCAAGAGCTAGTTTTATTATGAGCCTTCCTGCATCATCATCGAATCCTTCTATTTGACCATAATTATTACTTTGTTCTCCAGCTATAATTTTCACAAATGTTCCTTTCTCGATTTTAACTTCTTCCTCTTCTTTTTTGAAATCTGTATTTTTCTTCTGCAATGCTACTTTGTCTGCTCCAAGACCCATACCTTTTGGTCGTAATTCTGGTATGACAGCTGCTACTAATCTGTAATAGTTAGAATAAACGATTGTGAAATAAAAAATGATGTTCTCTGTTTACTTTCCAATAAGTGATGTATTAAATACATATAATTAATTTAATCCAGAGTAATTCATACTTTTCATTTCAACCAATTCCCTTTCCTGGTTGCCATCCCATTCCCCTTAACATTGCTACACCAAAAGCATCAATAGGAATTTTTTCATAATCTTCTAACGTAGACTGAAAAATACAAAACGATATTTATAATATGCAAATGTAATACATCTGTGCATTGCACATCAATATGTTGATAACGTACCTGTTCTTTGCCTCTTAATGATTCATCTTCTACTAAAGGTAAAGTTAAATCATTTGTTTTAGTTTCATATTTATTCTTTGACTTAAGTTCCCCAATGATTTCTTTAGTCGCTTGCTCTTCTAAAGTAACAACTTTATTTTCACTATCTTCAACTGGCTCTTTCTTTATTGATATTATTGGCGATGTTTTTCCATTAGATAGCTTTGATTTTGCCTCGTTAACACTAGCGTCTCCTACCTTTTCCTTATCTGCCTTCGGAAGGAAAATGTCTGCATCTATTTTATTAAGAATTCTATCATGCCAGGTTTTTGAACCTAGTAATGGAATAATTAGAGGTTCATCTTTTTTTTCTTCCTCATTGAAATAAAAAAATTGTTTTCAAATATATATATTCCGCTATTGGTGATTTTTATAGGTTAGGTTGAGGTTATATGTTTCTTGATTATAAATTTTACTTTTTGAACTCACCCTATTACTTTAATACCTTTCTCATCAAGGCATTCAATGTAATCAACTTTCTTTTTTTCTTGTGGAATAGCATTTTTTAACACAGGTTTCTTAATAGATTTCGCAAAACCGAAGGAAATCTTCTTTCCTTCTTCTGCCATTTATTTGTTATTTTAACACTGACTTATAGATCAATACACATGTATATACTAGACATAAAGATTGATGTCACTTGAATCTACGTACATGAATCTGATATCTTATTATACTTTATTAATCTACTCAAAATTACTTGCACATTACTAAAATTTCATTCCGACAATGTATCAAGCGTCTGAATAAGTGACATTAAAGTAAACATATATCAAAGAGGAAATAAGAAGAACTGACGCCTATGGTTTTCTATGTTACAGAGCTAGTGCTGCATCATACGGCCAAATGCCGAAGGTGGCTTATGCTAGTATATACCTGCCTATACGTTTCAATGAGAAAATCGATATTATGTGTTCATGTGAAAATTCACATTTCCCTAGGAGCTGTATTTTGATAGATTTAAGCTTCTAATGGAGCATTTTAAACGTATAGAGTATACTATGAAGTAGATAGTAGTGCGGATCATTTTATATTCATAGAAAGTTTGAATGTATAGAAATGTACAAAATGCTCATGATATGCAAAAATATGCAAAATATTCAAAGTAAACCAATCATCAAAAAGTTTAGAAGGTGAAACAAATTTCTTTAATAACACCTAGATTAATTTTTATTTGTTAACAATCCCATATATAACCATAGCTTTCGCCCGGCGCATATACGCGCCCATACATGCGTTAATAAGATAAAAGGAAATAAAAGACAGATTATCGATAAAATACACTAACACATATGTAATACGTGGAGATATTACCACTCAGATTACACATATTATATATTATAAGGGAAGATGTATACCACGTATACATATATGTAGAACGAACATTTCAAACTTGTTTATAACGCGTGCGCACACATACATGCACGCACACGAACAATTTTTCGAACGATAATTATATTAATAATTTATAACCATTTATATTTTTATATTTTTATATTTTTATATTTTTATATTTTTATATGATAAGCATTTATATTTTTTAAAATATGTTCTTATGGCATACATATTTATTCCACGCTTCATATCTATCCACATCCGTAACTGTAGGTGACATTGTTTTTTAACAATTTTGCTATTATTTCATAATTCTTTAATTCATATTTCAAAGTCGTAACAGATGTTTCTTTTTTTTTTTTTTTTTTTTCAAGTTTTTCCCATATTGGACTTATTTCGAGCAGCCATGCTTGCTTACAAAGCAATTTTATATCCACGCAAGAATATTTTTCAGTAGATTTTATTATGTGGTTTACAATATCCATATTCTCTAATAACTGGTTGCTAAGGTATAATTTGAACATACCAAGTCGAGTAACTTCATTTGGTAATGATACGTATATTTTCTTTTCAAGGCATCTGCGTAAAGCTGCATCAATGTCCCTAATAATATATTTACAATAAATATTATTGTTCTGTTATATTAATAATAACAAAGGAATATTCCGCACAACACAATAATTAAGATTAAGATAATGAATAATTATGATATTAAGATATTTTCTACTTAGAAAACATTGAAATAGCGTGATATACATAGCAAGGGCAATTAGTTGCAGCCAAAAGAACTACATTAGAATTTTCGTTAGATACTAATCCATCCAATCTAGAAAGAAGTTCTGATCTGAATCTCTTTGCAGGTTCAGACAATGTACAGTTTACTCCTTTATTTGTGCCTATCCAGTCAATCTCGTCGATAAAAATAATTGTAGGCGAAAAATTATAGGCAAGTTCAAATAAAACCTGTTCAGTTTAACAAATGTATTAATGTAACTATTCTATTTATATATGATTATTATTATATATGATATATTCCAGAATCTCTTCTTCATAGACAAAGGAAATCAACTTACACGGATATACTTCTCGGAATCACCTCTCCATTTGCTCACCAATGAGCTGGCCGTTATGTTAAAAAAGGTGCATTGACATTCCAGGGAGAAAATGGGCCTTTAAAAAAGATAAGGTACTTGAGGAGATACACAATGGCCTCCTTAATAGCAGATTTACATTCCTCTAGGCCTACGATGTTGTCCCAATATACATTTAATTTTGTCAGTATGATTTCCTACGACAATACAAAGATGAAATGGCGCATAATCTCCGTATTAATTTCCGTAAGTGTTATGTAATTCGTTATTTAAAGCTTTACTGAAATCAGTATTTACAATACGTATATTAATCGAAAATAACTTACGCATGAAATGTCTTCAATAATCTTCCATAATTCCAGATTGTCTATATAAAGCTTCTGAGCCTATTTGATATCTTTGATTGCGTGGATTGTTCCATTAAGATGTTAAATAGCTCTCCTCTTCTGATGAAGATTCATCGCTTTCATTGGCGAAAATTGATGTCACTGTCATTGCGAGATTAATATCATCCGTAGCATCACCCCTCATCTTCTGTTGTGCATTCCTCCCTTTCACAGACCCAGATACAGACTCACTTCTCGTTTGTTTGCTAACAGATTTGACACGTTTTACTACTTCTTCAAAGATTGAATGATATTGTAATCGATACGTTGAATACGTTGAGAACGTTGAATAGTGTTAAATAATTTAAATTCTTACACTTTGTTCGCATTTGTCATTTCCCTCGTCTTTATTTCCTTTTCAGTTATTTTCTTGCACAATATAGGATATTTTTGGAATTTCATCTTGTAATAATTTTCATATTCTGTAAGAATAATTTCCAAATCGACGTTGTCGCAGACTCGATATTTCCGAGGTAGACGAGCTTCCCGGATTAATACATCGCTAATGTCTACATATCTAAAAAATATAATTTTTAATTCATTGAACAAATTTTATGCTATGAGTACACACTATACGATAATCATCAATTAACTGTTTTATTTCTAGGTAAGACAGACAAAAAGAATGTACTGTCTATTTATTATTATATAAATCCTCGGCGATAATTTTTTGCCTTCTGCCTTTTAATTTCTAATTTTTAAAGTTTGAATTTAAATATATTTTCATTTATAACTAGTTAATCTACGTTATCGATTGAGTTACTCTATAACTACTGAGTTACCGATGTCGATTTTCAAATTTTGGTTCCTTCCCCTCTTTCCGCACTAATTTCTATTTCGATTGGTCGCCGATATTATTCGAAAAAAATTGCAACTAAGAAGATATCTAAATATATACACATAATATAAATATATAAACATAATTTTGTTATCTACTATCTTGATACGTGCAAAGATAAATCTTAATGATATATAATACAGCGTAAATGGTTATAAATAATTAATTATTGACAATAATTATAAGAATTATCGAAAGAAAAAATCATAGATACTATGTGCGAGTGTAAAATATCACAAAAAATGAACAACAATTGTGAAAAACGCAATATGGCAAATCAATGACAAAACACACTCATGACTGTCATGGAAGTTCCAAAGTCTTTTCGCAAATTATGAGATATCTTATTTGTGGTACCTTGCAGCGATAAATCACCGTTCATTGTAATAGTTTTAAATGTGATAATGATATCCTTGTATTGACTATCGTTTTTCGATAGTTACGAGAATTTTCGTTTATTACTTTGAGACAATCCGTCACTTCCTTTCTCTTATAAAGTTTCCCTTCAACTCCGTTGAAAACTGAGCATCAAACAGGAGACGAACGATTTGTTGTCATGGCAATGTTAGTTCACACGTAAGCAGGGTGCGAATATAATGATGGAATAGTCGAATCCTGTCTACTGTATAGTAAGATGGATGCGACATGGAAATAGAAAGAGAAGGCTGTATATAAGCATTTTCTGTCCTTGTTTAATCAGGCATGCACACTAGTGGACACTGACGGCGCTCGTTTACCGTTGTTACACATTTCCGGTACAAGTACGCGGGCATTAGAGAAGGACGGAACGGTCTCTCTCTTACCCCTATATCGCGTTTTTAGTTCGCTCACGCGCTCTGTACTTATATCTATTACATTTCCACCATAAGCAGCGGCCGTGCAGTGACTTACAAAAGTTTCGAACTCGCGGACGTTTAATCACGTTCCCTACTCCGAAGGGGGTAAGTACAAAGTTGCTCGTCTCAGTACTCTTGTTAGAAGTTTTATCATCTTTTTCATTTCGTGGCTACAAGTTTCCCAGGAAATTCTTATCGTTTTTACAAGGGCTGTGGGGACACAGTGACGTCAGCTATCGATCATATACGCGAATTTGTTGTAAATTAATTAGGAGAATATCTGGAGTTGTTTATCGTTGCCAGCTGTAAAATATTAGAATTTTTCATTCATAATTGTCATATTTTCGACTCTTCCGTTGCCAAGACCATCTTGAAAGATTTTTGGTATGTTCCATCACCCTTGTTAAAAGTGTGCCCATTGGTTAGCTATATTGATTTTAAAAAACCAATACGTATATCAAGTTTATTATTTAACAGAAACAAAGAAATTCGTTTTATTAACGAATTTTCGATGTTTCTTCTCAATTTCCTTTAGCATCGAACGAAGAACATTATTTGATCAAACGTTTCATCGTTCAGATTATATTTCGTTTAAAAAGATTGAAATTGATATTGAGATAAAATCAAAAAGTATCCGTTGTTCTCGAACATTCTAGTATTCCTTCGCCGCCCGGGAGAAAGACAGGTATGAAGAAAGAGGATATTTTTTTTTATTAACTTTTTAATATTGATATTTCGACAAATATTGACGTGTGCAGTGAGAAAATCGAGTGAAATTTTCAATAATATCGTTTTAATAATTTGTGAAACGAATTAGTTTGGTTTTTTCCATTTTTATTAGTTTCCGTCAGTGCTGATTGACGCGCCACTCCAGTTTCCATTTCCGTTTCTCGAAATTTCCTACGTCCTTGGTCTTTGGGACTCTTTGCCCAGGTAACTGCATTGCTTCTGGGTACGTCTCACCGTTCGGGTCTCTCGAGCTTTCGGTGTCAGTTGTTACCGTTGAAGGAAGAGAAGCTAGTGACGGATATTATCGGATAAATCGTTTATTCTGGAAAAGTTCGAGTAAGTTCGTTCTGTTTGAATAAATCAAGACATAGATCAATTTTTATCGTATCATCGTGATTCGCCATGTCGTACGTTTGGTTTCGGGATACCATATGTTTTTAATTTGGTACTTTTAATTTGACATTTTACGCCTATAATCGTGACAGGAAGATACTTTCAGTGAATTATAAAATATTTTAAATTATAAATTATAAATATTTGTTATAAATTACAATCATACTACGGGGAAAAGTGAAACATATGTTTTCTTGTGGAACGATTCATGTGATAGTAAATTATTCGAAGCATAATAATGCAATTATTTCTGTGTTATTGCTTTATCGAAGCATAATAAAGCATTAAACATCTATACGGTAACATTTACGGACGAATATTGGGGTAATATTATCGCGTCGCTTTAATCTGGCATTTAATGCTTTGATTGCGGTCTTTGAAATGGCATCACAGATGCTGGTATAATATCACACGAAAAAGGAAGGACCACCAAGTGCACCAGTGCGTTGCAGCCATCGGGGGTGGCTTTGACGCCGGTGCCGAGGGAGAGGCGCAGAACGTGTTCGATCGACCCGCGAACGCAGCCCGTGCTCGTACTGCGACAGAGTTCGTTTCAGTTAGTCTCAGTCGCTGTTTGCCCGTCGACAGCGTATAGTCGCGCCGGCCAACGATTATTTTTTTTCTTTTTTTGTTTCTCGATAATTCTCTCGCAACGTTCTATACGTACACGTTCTATACGTACACCATCAGTTTATCGCGTGATCATTGTTCCCGCTTCCCCTACCTTTTGTCACGTCCTTCAAAGAAGATTTCCCTTCAGTTTTTTGTTGTTTGGGGAAAATTCATCGCTCGGACACATGGATTTATCGACACGACGGTTTATCGAGGCATCAGCGTGATGTACTTTTCAAGTTTCATATTTTCTCTATGATACTTTCTAAGGAGAATTTAGAATTCGAAAGATATCAATTTCCAGGAAATATAGGTCTTTATGAGACCATCGATAGGTTTGAATTTAATTAACTCTCTTATAATTGGTATTTCAATTTTTTAATTCCTTAAATTTAGCTTTCTTTAGACGATATAACGCGGGCATTTTATGATATATCCAATATATTCGTATATATTTTACTTTATACATTCGATAAATTTCCTTGGTTGGCCGGCCTGCAACCCACATACGGCACTTAATAAAAATTTGTTTCGTTAGAGGTCGGTGTTTGTTCATCTTCGTCATAAAAATGTCATGACGTCATATCATATCACAAGGGTTCTTCTGAAAGCTAGATATTCGATAACAAGATTAATGGTCTTCGGTAGCTTGCAATGTCAAGCTTTGAACTGGCGGGATCGCCTTGCTGTCAAATCGCCATTCAGCAGCGACCATATTCTTTAACTACGTTCAAGACGTATATCACGCTACAGGAACCATCAAAGGAGGATAATTGCAAGTTAGTTGCCCCTTAGAAACGAGACAGTTGGTTGTTACTTGTTATCCGTAGTTGGTAGTTGTTCTCCTTAGTCGCCACATATTATAAAGACGACATTCATAGTCACCAGTTGCCTTCGCTAATAGTTTCTTGTTGTCTGTAGTTAGTTCTCGTCATCGCTATGTATTCCATCAACCACGTAAAATTTAACATATAGGATTTTATTCTTTTTTATTCTTTCTGTAGGAAGATTCTTTAAGTAATATGAATTTAAGTAACTATTTTATGATACAATAAAGTGGAAAAACGATTATTTTACGTAACGTAATGTTTTAAAGAACATTGAATTTAAAGGATTCAGATAGATATCTTAAACGTAATTAAACCCTCCATATCGTAACAAATTAAAAGAAATTGCGCAAGAAAGTACAAATACATTTAATGCATAAAACATATATTTAAAATCCAAATGTAGGCGTTGACGCGTGCGTGCTACATGTTCGAAACGTTCGTTACATCCGCGATAAAATTTGTAACGACGAAGAAGCTTAACATATGGTGTGCTTCAAGACGATAGTAAAAAGTGTTGGCGGATTTTTCGAAATTTCTTCCATTCTTAATAAAAATATATTGTATAAATATAGTAAGATTTTTCAAATTTAAATAGTTATAATGATTTGAAACTTTACAATCGTACGGTTCTG
>NW_026109507.1:0-33064 GCF_024516045.1 Bombus affinis | reverse complement strand
ACGCTGATGAGGTCAGCTTCAGGAAACGAGAATGGGATGCCAAGCTACTTAAAGCCAGGGAAACTTTAATGAAGAGTAAACAAAGATACCAAAGAGATCAAAGAAAAAAAATTATTAAACCTCAATCCATTTTTAGAGAAGAAGATTTAATATTAGTTCATAATGATCATAAAAAACACAAGTTAGATACTGAATGGCTAGGGCCATACACCATTGAAAAAGTAAAAACCCCTTATTACGAAATAATGGTGAATGACTCGATTAGGAAAATACATGGTAATCGTATTAAACCTTATTTTCCAGGAGGGTCTTCACCTTCTCCATAAGTAGCAGTTATGCACTTTGTTTTTGTTTTGTCTTGTTGATTAAGACAAAGAAGAAAACACACTTTTTAGCCAATTAGCCTCCATAAAACAATCCTGAAGAAACACTGAGATTTTGGAGGACCAAAATCAATCTAAGAAGGGAGGTATGTAACGTAAATCACATCAGAGACCAGGACACACGCACATACCGCGGGCAGGATGGTGTCCCGGTCGGCATACTTCGAACCCGATGGACCGACGAGAGAAACACATGGCGACCTTGGCGACAATGTATATTGGCGGAGTACCTGAGGATTCATTTATGGCCTAACGGTCCTTCCACCAAATGTTCCAGAAGCGTAGCAACGGTCACGTACGCCTACAGGGTAGTGGGGATAATGAGAGAACAGATGACCGTATGTAAAAAGATTGTAAGAGACTCACTCTCGTACGGTCACGGCTAGAGCTCGGAAGTGTCTTATAATTGTATAAACGAAGTAAAAATAAAGTTTCCTTCTTCTTACAAAATTTCTCTTTTATTTTACGTGACATCCGCACTGATCCCTGTCAAATCGAGCGTATCAGGTCTGTAAATATGAAACCGGAATTTGCCTATAGATGGCCCTAGCTGATAGTGTAGTTATCACTACACTACGTCATTGATGCCAAAAGTCGTTGTTGACATCTCACGAACATTTTCGACTGAGAACAGTACAATGATTCTGGCAATGATTCTTTGGAAGAAATTGCACACTTCATCCTATAGGCATACCGGACGATACAAGGGCTGGTCGTCCCTCCTTCCGAAGCAATACCAGCCTCGCCGTGCGCCATATCCGAGGGTTGGCACCCTCCTTCGATCACGATGTAAATAGAAGTCGCAGTCTAGGTGCCATGACCCGCATCATCTCCCATCATACCCGTCACGGGACTCCGTCAGGGCCAGGCGCTACTTCGCGGGAGGCTATCATCCTCGCCTCGTCCATCACCTCCCCGTGTGCATATACGCCGACGCAGCATCATACTAGCTTTTGTGATGGCGTGAACGATATTGAAATATGTAACCAAACCTAGTAACACTGTAAATTACTTCCCTACAGTACTTCAGCTTATTATATATTTTAGAGAGTTCATAAGTACCTATACATGAGCACAAACTATAAAAATTTGTTGCGGCATATGAGCCAGAGGGAAATTCAAATCCTATTGTTATTTTGCCTCGGAGTATCAGGATCGTAAGGATACAAGTAAATACACTCGGAGCATAAAAATGTTGCCGCTACTTCGAACAAAGTCGATTTTGAATCTTCCGACTTCCGCCCCGACCAGTATAAGTAAACCGAGGCAACCCAAAGAGTAAAGTATCTTCGAATACCTACGAGTATCAACGAGCGATCTGCTGAATTTCGTGACGAACATTTATGGAATATTTTTACACATTGTATCTACGACTCAGGGCCCATAGGCTGTACCTTACCTTATTATTTTAAGTAAATTCGGCGATTACGACGACAATCGATAACCTCAAATAAGTCTGACGGTCAAAAGTCCCATATACCCTGTCCTCTACATATTTCATTATAAAAGACCTGAGTCAAATATTGATGTTGGGAAGTAATGGATTGTAGACTAAGGTACTGCAACTTATTCTATTATGGGAGCAGCTGCCACAAGCAGGTATCTAATCATTCCAAATAAAGACAAATTGTGTCGACTAAATATTTGTTATACAAATAGCATTGTCTTTTGGTAACGGGTGCTTACCTCGATTATAATTCCACACAGTAGCCGGGCCCCCTAGGACCATAGGAGTTGAGATTACGCCCAACCATCGCACAAGGCACCCAATACCTTGCTCCCTGGATCAGCTTAGTCTGCAGGAGCTGTCGCTCGTATCAGGTCGAACGGGGCACATTCTAAGCCATCCCGTCTCACCAGTACGGTTTCGGAGCAGGTGGGACGCTGCTCATCCGCCGAAGTCCATTCGGTGGAGTCTCCACCTTAAATCGGCCCTCTTGCCAGCATCTTGTCCATCAACCACTGCCACCACGAGTCCATACCCATTAATTGGCCGATCAGAGGGGTCGCTACTCCCTCCGGGCTGTAACTCGATCGCCCGTGGTACCAACCTTAGTCGTTGGTGGGACTATCGTATGGATGTACGACCACGTGACAGCCGGCCAGCGACCTGCTAACCGATCTCGGCAGTTCCAGATGGGACTCACGTAAGCGGGGGCCTCAAGGTACTTTTGTACCCGGGAACTTATCCCGGCGGTCCCATCCTTGGCATCAGGATCGTGGGTGCGCTACTCCCCAAGGCCTCGTAGAGAGGATGTAATAGTAATTAAACGCCTTACACCTCCGACGACCTTCCCTGCGGAGTACATAGGGACTCACGTAAGCGGGACCCTTGTCCCGACGGTCCCCCTGGCTTCGGGAAAGTGGTTTTGCCAGCCCTCATAGGCTCACATAAGCGAGCCCTCCCTGCGGGAAATATTTGTTATACAATTATAAAATATGCTATGCAATCGTGTCGTACAGTTTAACGTCATCATTCTTTCCTATAACCATTCAGTTATTATACGAAATGCCGCATATGATTTGAAAAAGTATATTTCATCCCAAATAGTATTGCAATTAAACCACTCAGAAGACCATCTTATTAATTATATTTTCCGGTATTACCTCTGTAGTTGTCGTGTGTGAAGAGGACGAAGGTCATGTGGACTAATAACGGAGTCTTTGTTGTTGTAAGCGTCAGATGTATTTGAGTTAAGGCTACCTATACTAGTCGCCGGGGGTGGGGGGTTAAAAGAATTCGTATTTGCCTACCTGACGACAATTGCTGGTTGCGGTGACATTGTTTTTACATTAATTGTAGCTCAGCGGTCTAGGTACTTCGAGGCGACAACGACGTTATTTGCTTTGTCCTATGACACATGTACCGCTACACTTCTATTTCTATACAAATATAATGCTAAATACTGAAATATATCACAAGTATTTCATATTTGAAATAACAGTCAAATTAACGGAATTAATCTGTTTGACATCTATGCGGATCAAGTCGTGTACGAATATATGTACAGCCTGTAGTTTTAATATTCTAAGCACGTATTGTATGCCGGACACTTATCTTTAATAAATTTTGCAAATCTGTTTATAGTAAGTGACGAATCATTAGGCCAATGACAAATAAGGCGACCTTTAAAAGATTTAACGAAACTTGCTTCTGCTGAACTTGGTCTATGAAGGTCGAATAGCTTCTCGTTTGTTTTTCAATTAAAGACATACTTTATGGAATGTGTTTTACTGACATACCGATTCCAAGGATTTCCGGTGCTTCTTAAAAATATTACACTCTGTTGTATGAAATATAATTTGCCCTTATTATAACCATTAACATCTAATGTCTTTTCTGGAAGTTCGTATACTATGGCATCGGAATTATTTTTCATTTTACGCTGTGTTACTCGCAACTTTTCACAGATATATGTACCAACAGGAAGTAGATCTTTGGCACGTATTCGAGTATAGTTATTTCCTGCTGGTTTCCACAAAGCTTCACAGACCAACGTCGCTTCCTCGTTCCTTTAAACAACAGTCATACATTAGTATTACATGAACGTACTTCTTGAAAAAACATTTCATTACTGGAAATCTAAAAGTTTATTATTGAACTCAATAAGATTCAGTTGCTTACCTGCTCCTCAAATATTTTTTGCTAATGTCCACTTCTCCTAAGTAGAATGCATCTATAATATGCAATGCAAGTACTTTTTGCTGATATATAAACTCCTTAGTTATTTCATATACAACCTCTGCGTTTACAAGTGTATTTGGTGGTAATTCCAATACTCTAGATATTGTTTGCGCATATCAGCTTGTTTTGTCTCAACAAGAGTATTATCCGCATAAAATGCTGCAATTTTACACAGGTCGAGTATTTGCTTTCCGGCCAAATCTTTGTTAGAAGCACGTAGATATTGAACAAATTGTTTCTCTCTTTTTAATTCATTATATGATACTAGTTGTAAAACGTCGTCATTTACACCACCTTTTAAAAGCAGACGATTAACATGCTTCAGATATTCAACAACATCTTGTACCCCAGATCGTTTCTTCTTACATATTATGTAACGTTCTGAATTTCCTGGTCTAGAAGAGTTTGGTTTAAAAATACAAACTTCTTCAAAGCAGCGATACATTAAATAAACTAAACCAGCACTAAAGGGTGTAAAAAGGTTGAATAATTTTGTCACAAAATCACCACCCTCTCTTTCAACCATCAATGCTATTAAACATCGACAAAGATACAGTTCATTTGAAAGAATTTCTTGTACATTTTCTTGTCGTTCTACTGAGAATCCTCAATCAGACATCACAAAATGTACTCCTTTGCCATGGGTATGCTGCATTATAAGATTTGTAAATGCCTGTTCATTATCTGGGTCAAAGACATCACCACTTTCCTTTGGTCCGTGGTATGGATGAAATGTTTCACAAGGACCCGCATAAAAATCTTCTAATTTGAAATCATGTTCATTTTCTAAAGTAAGAGCAAATCCTTTAGCACGTCATTTCTTTCGCCATAGAACATATTCCCTAAAACCTCCTGGTCCAGCACATACATCTGCAAAGTATAGCAGCCCATTCTCCCTCAAACCTTTTGGGTTAGTAAACATAAAGTTACATGCTCTATCTGTATTTGCAGTTTTAACAGTAGCACGATTTAAAAAAAATGCACCACGAATTGTTTCATGAGGATTACAACGTGTCCTTGCTCGACGCACATCAACTTCATCCAAATGGGCGAATACCGTTTTCGCATTGATAACAGTTTTCACTATATCTTCACAACAGAAATCAATTTCATCATCTGTGGTCAACTTTTCATATCACCATTTCATATCTTTTACAAACTTTATAACTTCCTCTGCAGGATTCCATTTAAGACCTGAATCTTCATGTCCAGGAACATGATGTCCAAAGACTCTGCGACCATGCTGTCTAGGTGCTTGAACTGACTCTAAACGACCTTGTTCATTATTTCCGAGGCCGTAACCGCCTTATATCCCATCATTCGCATCATACTTTTGCCGTTATCGAGGAGATTGTTTGACTCTTGTGTTATTACTTGTATTCTTCTATTGTCAACTACCTTTTCATCAATATCCTCCTCGTCAGATTCACTTGAACATCTACGAATTTTTTGTCGTTTACTATGACTATAAGTATCTCTTTCAAAGCTCTTCCTTTTTGTCCTAGTTTCCAATTCTTCTTGCATGGTATGTTGATGCATCAGTCGCATAACAATTCTGCTAGGAATATGATACATTTACACTGTACATGTGAATGTGTGTATAAGCGTCAGAGGATGTCCAGGCCTTAGTTGGGACAAAAGACAAGAGTCAGTGGTTAGAAGTATCTGGAAGAGTCTGTTGACAACAAGCGTGCGTGCGGGTAGGATTTCGAGGTCTTTAGAGTATAAGATATATGTATAACTGTTGTGTGCTAAATAAAGGGAATTATTTGTATTTCCGAGTCCATTCTATATCTTTACATGGTAGCAGAGCGTGGTTCATAGTTTTGCCAGTTATTTTAGTGCATGGTTTTCAATATTGCGAGTTAGATCGAGTGAGTGTTCAGTAAAGAAAGAAACGTTCAAAGGTTACAAAGAGGAAAAATACACTTCGAGCACGTAGGAACGCTTGAGTAACTGATAAGGAATCATTTAATATGGAGAGATTGGAAATCATGAAACCTATTTTCGATGAATATTTACGGTATGTGGAAGCAAAGAATAACAACGTTTCTCAAGTATAGAGAATGCGAGGTTGTCACAACTAGGGTGAAGACAGAAACAGACAGTGAAGACTGGGACAAAAAGGATCCGAAGACAATAAATATAATTTATAGTGCCATCACAAACAGACAATTGGAATCTAATAGAGAAGAAAAAACGGCGTATGAGATAGTAAAAAAGTTTGATGAAATGAAACTTGAAAGAGTCGACGGCACTACAGGTCGTATGCAGAAGGAGATTGGAAAAGATAAAACTTGAGAACTACAGTGATTCAGCATCGTTATTTAGCGGTTTCGAAAAATTAATAAACGAATTAAAATGTGCTGGCGCACAAGTGAGTGAGAGGGAAAAACTAACTTACATGCTGATTACGTTACCCGAAGAATACAGCTACATAGCGGATATAGTAGATGCACTGAAAGCCGAAAATCAAACGGCAGTGTATGTAAAAAATAAAATTGAAATAGCGGAGAAGAAAAATAAGTCCAATCGAGGAGAAATGCAAACCAACGCCTATTCTGCAAAAAAGGAAGGATGCTTCAGATGTGCAAGAGTAGGACATTTTGCGAGAGAGTGTCAAAATGGCGTCGAAGTGGGAAACAGTATCAGTTTTTGGCTTGGGTCAACACGTTGTCGCAGCAGAGGAGGAGGAAACAAAGGAAATACGAGCAGGGGACATGGAAATTTCCATCGTCAGTCAACAACCGGCACGAGCGAGCATGGTATCTCAAGATAAAGCACATGGATAGCAACGGCGCACGCAGCACACAGCGGCGAGGCGAACGAGATAAGTAATAATGAAGTAATGTGGCTATTAGATAGCGGTTGCACAGATCACATAATTAACAGCGTAAATTATTTCGATAAATGTATTGACCTTAAAGAACCGGTAAATATATATTTAGGCGATAATAGATCGAAAGGCAACAAAATTAGGGAATGTTATAAGTTATTTTGAAGCATTTGGAATGCAAAATGAAATAAATGTGGATAATGTTTTTTGCGCGAAAGAAATGTCCGCAAACTTGATTAGTTTAGGCAAGTTAACAGATAATAGGAACAAGGTCATTTCAATAGGAAATATTGCAAAAGTAATAGATGAGGACAATAAGCTTACAGCGGTAGCGGTTAAAGAAAAGGGAACATATAGAATGAAAAGTATATTGAAAGGGAAGGAGCACTTAGCAAACAGCGCCGAACGTAGTGATATGAGTAAAAGGAAAAGATGGCATAGGATGCTAGGACACGTAAATTTTAAATATTTAAATATTTTGGGTAAAGAGCAGCTAGTTACTGGTATAACGAATGAATTTAAAAAGGAATTTTTGAAATGTAGGGTGTGTATGGAAAGGAAAATGCAAAATTTACCATTCAAAAATAATCGAACCAAGGCTATGGAGATAATGGAAATTATTCACTCGGACGTGTGCGGTTTTAAGACTACCGAATTCAATGAAGAGAAGCATTTCATCTCATTTATCGATAATTATAGCAAAATAGCTAGAAGTTATTGTATAAAATCAAAAGATGAGGTCTTTGATTGTTTCGTACAGTTTGTAAATGAAGCCGAGAATTTAACTGGCAAGAGGTTTATAATATTCAGATGTGATAATGGAAAAGAGTACTTGAATAATCGAATTTATAAATTTGCTAGGGATAAAGGTATCAGAATAAATAATTGCCCAACCTACGTACATGAATTAAACGGGACAACGGAAAGGTATAATAGAACAGTGATGGACATGGCGCGTTGCTTGTTAGCGGAAGCGAAAGTACATAAAATGTACTGGCTGGAAATTGATTGGACAGCGGTATACTTGAAAAATCGAATACTGGCAAATACAATAGAGAGAAAGACACCTTTTGAAATATTCTTCGGGAGTGTTGAAAATCTACATCTATATGGAAGTAAAGTTTTTGTAAGAACAAAAGAGAGTTTCAAAATGGGATAAGAAGGCAGATATGGGAATTTTGTTTGGATATAGTGAAGTAGGTTACAGAGTCTTATTAGGTGGGAAAATAACAATAGCGAGACATGTAGAGGTCATAGAAACAGACACAAAATGTATCGGTTTTGTGGAGAATTCATTCGATAAAGATAACGATGACATTGAGGATAATGATTTATTGGTAAACATGAATAAGGAAGAGTTAGAAAATAGGGAAGATGAAAATGATAACAGTCTTGAAAGCATAAACATCCCTAGAAGATCTACACGTAATAAGAGAAATCCAGTAAGATATCCACAAAAAGAAAACATTAGTGAAATCCATGCAAATTATTGTAGAGTAGATATCCTTTGTACATTTGAGGAGGCGATTTGATGCGAAGATAGTGAAGATTGGAAACAAGCTATGGATAAGGAAATGGAATGACTTTATAAGAATAAAACTGGGAAATTGTTGGAAAGGGTAAAAGGCAAAGACGTATTAGATGTAAAATGGGTTTACACGAGAAAATCAGATGACAGGTATAAGACTAGATTAGTGGTAAGAGGATTCCAACAAAGAAACATAGCTGATGACATATACTCCCCAGTAGCGAGTAATCAGACCTTTAAGATATTGCTAACATATTGTTGTCGAAATGGATTAATTATCGAGCAAATGAATGTAGAAACTGCTTTTTTAAATGGTGAAGTAACCTCGGAGGTATATGTAAATCAATCAAAGGGATATGCGGACGGAACGAATAGAGTTTGTAAACTATCGAAAGCGCTTTATGGGTTAAAAGAAAGTCGAAGGGAGTGGTATGAGTGTCTTGATAAGTATGTGACGAGATTAGGTTTTAAGAAGAATAACATAGAGTTGTGCCTATATACACATGGAGAGGGAGAAAATGTTGTTTATTTGCTAATGTATGTAGACGATTTGCTAATTTGTAGTAAAAATAAAAGGAAGATACAAAGGGTAAAGAACTTATTAACTAATAGATTTGAAATGAAAGATTTAGATGAAGTCAAAGAATATCTTGGAATAAATATAGACTATGATTATTTCAAAAATGAAATAAGATTAAGCCAAAAGAAATACATTGAATCATTAGCAAACAAATGTAAGTTACAAAATAGCAAATTGTACTGTACACCTATGGAGACCAACTTAAGAATTGAAAAAGCTGAGATAAATAGAGAGGATATTGGATACAAAAATTTAATTGGCGCATTGTTGTATATTAGTGAAAATACCAGACCCGATATAAATTATAGTGTGAATTATTTGAGTAGATTTCAAGATTGTTGTAATGAGACACACTTTAAATATGCTATGCAAATATTGAAATATTTGTACCGGACTAGAGATTTAAGATTAGATTATAAAAGGAACGAAAAATGTGAAACGATGGATTGTTATGTGGACGCTGATTAGGCAGGAGATCAATTAGAAAGGAAATCGACTTCTGAATATGTAATTAGATTGTATGGAAATGTAATTTGTTGGAAGTCTAAAAAACAAAGGTGTGTGACAAAAGACTCGACGTATGCAGAGTATGTAGCTCTATCGGAAGCGGTGAGTGAATTAATGTCCATTAGGGAAATTATGAAAATCTTCAATGTAAATCTAGACGATAACCCTGTAAAAATTTATGAGGATAACTCTGGAGTGATAAGTATAGCAAAGCACGGAAATTTTACAAAAAATTCTAAACACATTGAAGTTCATTAGCACTACGTTCACGAGTGCTTAAAGGAGAATAAGATAAACATATTTAAAGTAATTACAGGCGAAAATACTGCGGAAATTTTTACGAAGGCACAGCGTAGAGAGAAATTCGATAGGTTTAGGTCATGGATGAATGTAAACTAAGAGGAATGTAGATAAAGCAATAAGTGTTAAAGTTTCTGTTACGTAATTCGTCAAAGCATGTAAATACGATTAAGTGTACAGTGTAAATGTAAGGAGGCGTGTTAAGAACATGATACATTTAAACTGTACATGTAAATGTGCGTGTAAGCGTCAGAGGACGTCCAGGCCTTAGTTGGGACGAAAGACAAGAGTCAGGCGTTAGAAGTATCTGGAGGAGCCGGTTGACAAAAAGCGTGCGTGCTAGTAGCATTTAGAGGTCTTTAGAGTATAGGATATATGTATAAATGTTGTGTGCTAAATAAAGGGAATTATTTGTATTTCCGAATCCATTCTATACCATTACAAGTACACTAATGTACCAGAATATTATAATATTCAGTAACAACGATAGAATTAACCAGTTCGCAAGTATAAAAAAGACACATTTTACACTGTGACGAAATAATATCCAAGAAATCTGATATGACATACATGGAAAATACACGAATCAGACTGAGAAACCACTGCGCACATTCATAACTGACTTCGACATAGCCGTTCCCAACTACTCGCGGAGTGAGATTGACCGAAGCGACCCAGAGGCAACGCCCACGTACCCCAAGCGGCTACTGCCCCGCCACCAATAGTAACCCGAAAGCACAGGATAATACTTGAATTCGTTGTTCCCTCAATTTTGAATTTATTTACCTCAACAATATATATTATGTACAAAAATTTATAATAATTTATAATACAGTTTATAATAACATGTAAATTATATTAATTATCTGACGAACGCAATGAGAGAAAGGTAAAGACCAGCGTAGTCAATGCGGCACTAACTCTACATCCGGTTGACCTCAATTTACCTACCTACGTACCTACACAGTGACGCCTACGCTTTAAAACTTTTGTCGAAATCTTAAAGTTTTAATGGTAAACTCTTCGTTCTTATAATATCTCACTGACAGGCATGCACCATTTATAGAAGAGTCAACATAAATTTCGTAGTTGAGGATTATTGAAAGTATCTAATTTAATTCAGAAAGGCAATAATTTGTTTAACGAAATAAGCCATATATTTATCATCCGGGTTTCTACCATGACATTTATGTTATAATAGCAATATGAAAATAAGGCAAGTTGAGTAAAGAAATACTCTTTCAAATCATTTTCGCCCATACTTCTTAAGTGGTTTATAAATGATTCGTGTATACCCTTCTTTCCTTCTGCCCCTACTCACGTGAAACTATAACTAGCATTTAAACAAAATCAACTATGTTTCGCGTAAACGAGAGTCGTAACCGTTACCATCAGATAATCGACACCACTGTAAGGACATAGAAGGGGTTCGGAAATACAAATAATTCCCTTTATTTAGCACACAACAGTTATACATATATCTTATACTCTAAAGACCTCGAAATCCTACTCGCACGCACGCTTGTTGCCAACCAACTCTTCCAGATACTTGAAACGACTGACTCTTGTCTTTTGTCCCAACTAATGCCTCGACGTCCTCTGACGCTTACACGCACATTCACATGTACAGTGTAAATGTATCATGTTCCTAACAGCCACGAACAGATCGATAACCTTATTTCTGTTAGGATCATCGGGGTGGTTCAATTAAGTATGCACTGATTTAACAGGTATAAATTACAGTTCATTCAAACAACTTGCCTAGAGAAATATAAACTGCTAGAGCATAATTAGGAACGTGACGCTGGGCAAATGCCTCAGCGATCAACAGCTACAGGACGTCGATGACCTTATGACAAACCACCCCAGACACGGTACGCTAGGATACCGACATTGCCTGGCGAAAATCGATCGTTTTTCGCGTTAGACCGAAGCCGTTCCCATCGCCGACATGGAGGCGGCAACCGTTGTTTCAGCCATCCTTTCCACGTGGATATTCCGTTTCGACGTACCTTTAAGGATAAGGACCGATCAAGGACGCCAGTTCCAATCAAACATATTTAACGAATTATGCCTCTTCCTGGGCATTAGGCATTTACGAACGACAGCCTATCACCCCGCGACCAACGGGATGGTAGAGCGCCTGCACCGTCAACTAAAAGCAGCAATCAAATGCCACGATACGAGCAACTGTGTAGAAATCTTGCCAACAGTTTTATTTGGCATACGAACAGTTATTACGGACGTGAAAACGACGACAGCCGAAATGGTTTATGGCACCGGCATACGATTGCCGGCAGGATTCTGTGTACCAACGAAGCAACAGGCCAAGTCGAAATACGGAAGCCGTCTAAAACTACGAATAGAAAAGATCAGGCCTCATCCGATTACGCGACACGGCGAAAAAGAAACCTCCGTGTTCCACTCGAAACATCGTCTTACGTATTTCTACGTCACGATGCCATCGGATACCCCTTACAACCACCCTACGGCGGACCGCATCAATTTATATCGAGAGCAAAAGGGACCATTGCGATTGAAGTTAGCAACAAGAACGTAATCGTACCCTTAGACCGTCCGAAATGCGTGAATTTTTATTGCACGGTAACATTGAACACCATTACAGCGAAAATCGCGAAGTAATAATACCACCTGATGTTTGAGATGAGCAAAACGAAGACGACTCTGGAATTCATCACTCCAGGCGCGCGGGCAGAAAAGTTCGCTTCCCTGATCGTTCCCAGCCAGGCCGTCGGTAAGCTAATGCGTAAGAACTACCAGCGACATAAATATAAGTCGCAGATGAAAGAACACCGCAACATTCCGTTTGGAATTTTGGGAAAATCCCGAAACATTGTAATCTAGATTCTACGGTAGCGGTAATTAAACAATTGTAGTCATCCAGTCCGATTGTAATTGTTCGAAACTTGTGATACCGAACATGGCCTCGAGGCGACAACCAGTCACCGAACGTAGCCGCGGTCAAGGGATGAACGTTTTGTCTAATAAAGGCATGGAGTAATTCTATAGCTGTCCTGAAATGAAGTAATCGTAGCGGCACGTGACAGTAAACATTCCAACGGTTTCTGTCCCGTGTCTCGCCACACGCAGACTCTATCCGTCGGATAAGATGATTGCCAGATGTCAACGCATCTCAATGCGTATATATATGTTTAGCTAGCCTGAGGACCCATTATAAACCTTAAGATTTAGTTAATTAAAGTCCTTAACAGTCCTAAACAGGCAAACAGTCTTTGTTTCAACTACGGGATGATAGCTGAAATCTATTTTTCCACGGACGACGCTTCCCGCTAGCAACGTTCCCTCAAGGGCTACTAGCATCCTTCTCTAACCATCAACATGGAAATTGTCCAATTAACAGTAACGTCACTTTCAATCTCTTTCCGAGCGAAGTCATTTCTCCACGTATCCGATGTTCTGGTGCACTCAGACACACCCATCATAGTTTTCCTCTGCAGCATCATCGTGCCGGAAAATCATTCTCTCTTGAGGTCACATTAGCCAGTTACAAAGAGCCTTAACACTCGGTGGATATTCTATGTTTTGACAAAGAGTTTGTTCAGTCCTACCTATAACGTAGATAAGAAAGTATGGTACAACTTGGAATCAGGATGAAAACGAATTCTGTTATCCCGTTGACCGCGGCTTTGTTATTGAACCCAGGATCATTGTCATTAGCTTCTCGAGTACCTAATTACCACGACTACTTGTCAAATTATATAACAATCAAATTTACACTAGTAAATATCAGCTCTATTGCATAACTACAACGTCTAAACCAAATGAAGATCCGTTTCGCGCCTCTAACTCTAATCATAATGTGAACCCGATGTAAGTGAAAATACATGCACATACCATCGATTCTGCCTGACCAGCACTCTCACCCGGAACCGGAACTCGCAGTGCACCGTGACGAACAGCACATATATAAGCCTCCACTCTTAGCCAGACCGTCAGTCGTGCTCGCGCAACAGTAGAAGCAACATGGAGTTTTTTAGATCTCTACTACGCGTCGTTGGTTTGTTCGTGCCAAGTAAGGTAGATTTCATTTCCTACTACCACTGGAGATTTCGCACTTGATACTTCGAAAATTGGATCCCTCGTCCCTGCGGAGCGCCGCGATTGTCTCGCGCAAATGGTTCAACGTATGTAGATCCGGCAAGTGTCTACGGCGGAAAGTGAGACGTCACATGCGACAAACGAGAAAGCGGGTCAAGATACAATTTCTCGGACCTGCAGCCGCTAAAGCTACCAACTAAGAATCAAGAAGTAGAGGACGCGGTGAGGACAACCTAAGGCACGAAATAAGTTTATCCGCTGCTCGTACGGCGGTCGTCGTTGGAAGATTACGCGGTCCTCCGAAAATTTCGGTGCGAGATCGCCCCATCGATGTTGGACCAGTAAAATGTATTAGACTCTAACTCGTGTAAGTACCTTAATTTGACTGCTTGCTTTTGCGAGAACTTGAAACGGTCTTGTCCGGACTCAGAACTGTAGCGCGAAGCTTGAAATAAAATGGTTTTACTGAGACGGCAATGTGTTTCAGTCACGATAATACTATCTGTATCGTAATAGGCCAACTATTGAATATTAACTACAATGTATCACCGCTGCAGTTGCAGATTTGTCGTCAATTAGGTGCGAGATATACTCCTCATTGGCTGCTAAATACAGCGCACTTCGGATGGCTCGAGCTACTATATCATCTCTGGTCTTTGACATATCAAGCGTAATTGCAATTTTGCATATTCAGGTTAGAATATTTAAATCAACGTATCTCCGTTTCTATATGGCTACAATGCGATGCCCGTTATATTTCATATCCCATGTCATAACCAGCGCACATCAGCAAGTTTGCGGTCAACTCTAGGCTCTGTCAATCACAGCGTAATTGCTGTTGCGCATATTCAGGCTTACGTATTCACAAAAACGTATCTCCGCTTCTATTGCATATATTTCGATTATAAATCGAGCGTTACACTTCATATTTGCACTCAGATACACCGCACATTAGCTGGTTACAGCTATATCAGATCTGGTCCTTGAAACATCCATCGCAATTGTAGTATTGCGTTTGCAGTCGTAAATATTCAAATCATGGTATGTCCGTTTCTACGGAACATTTTCGAAAAATTCGATGCGCGTTATATGTCACATTTGCTGTCATGTGCACTGCATGTCAGCTGGTTTGCGCTATGTCAACTCTGGTCCCTGTCAAATCCAGCGTAATTGTAGTTTTCCATATTCAGGTTAAAATATTCAAATGAATGTATCTCCGTTTCTATTGCACATATGGCTACAATTCGATGTCCGTTACATTTCACATCTGATGTCATATGCACCACACATCAGCAGGTTTGTACTATGTCAACTCCGGGATCTGTCAAATCCAGCGAAATTGCTGCTATACATATTCATGATTAATTATTCAAATCACCGTATCGCCGTTTGCATTCCAAATATGCCGACAGAACGAAGCGCGTTATACTCCATGTTCGCTGCCAAATACAGTGCATATTATCTGGTTTGAGTTATGTAACGTGTGGACGCAGCCAACCTCAGTACATTTGCAGTTTTGCATATTCAGGCTTAAATATTCAAGTCAACATATTGTAGTATCCTGAGGGAAAATCCTCATTAGAAATCGATCAAAACAATGTCGTCTGTTCTTCGGTTGTTAGTTTACATCGGGGAGAAAGCCTATGTGACTAAAGTCACCTTGTACTTGCGGAGCGTTAATAGAATGAGGTTAGAGAGTTGGAAAAACTAACGCTAATGGTAGGGGACGATTTAACTTTAAAGATTGGCTGACCGAGAAGCGTTGAGCGGTTGATCGAGAAATAAGAGTGAGTCGAGAGCTCGGAGTTAATCGAGCAGTCGAAGAGTAGAGTTGTTAGCGCTGTCGAGTTGCGAGAGGTGTTAGCGTTGTTGAGAGTGGAGTTGTTAGCGTTGTCGAGTTGTGAGAGGTGTTAGCGTTGCTGAGAGTGGTGTTGATAGCGCTTTCCATTTTCAGGATTAAATATTCAAATCAAGCTATTTCGGATTCCGTTGCAGATATGTCCACAATTCGAGTTAGTATCGTACTGCCAAATGTATTACTCATTAGCTGGCTTGCGCTATGTCGATTCTGACCATTGTTAAATCCAGCGCAATTGCAATTTTGGATACTCATGCACGAATAATCAAATCAACGTATCTCCGTCATTGTGGCAAATATGTCGAGAATTCGATGTGACTTGTACCCCACATTTCTTGCCAAATGCAGCGCACACCAGCCTGTTTCCGTTATGTCCTCTCTGGTTTCAGTCAAATCCGGCATGATTGTAGTTACGCATATTCATGCTTAAATGTTCAAATAAGCCTATACAGCGCATATCTGCCAGTTTGCGCAATGTCAATTCTGGACCGTGTCAAATCCAGCGTATTTGCAGTTTTGCATACTCAGTCTAAAATATTTAAATCCACGCATCTCCGCCTCAAGAACTCAAATGACGAGCTTTCGATGCGCATAATACTGCACATATGCTGCCAAATCAGCCGGTTTGTGCCACGTCAACTCTGGACCCGATCAAATTCTGTGTAATTGCAAATTTGCATATTCAGGCTTAAATATTCAAATGAAGGTATCTTCGTTCCTATTACAGATATGTCGACAATACTATGCAAGTTGTATTCCACATTTACTACTAAATACAGCGCGCATCATCCGGGATGCAACTTTTCAACTGCTGCACTGGTATTGGATATACGTCGAAAATACTATGCGCGGTAGCTCCACATTTGCTGCCAAATAGAGCGCACCTAAGTGGGCTGGCGCTAAGTTAACTCTGGACCGTGTGAAATCCAGCGAAATTGCAGTTTTGCATATTCAGGCTTAAATATTCAAATCTACGTATCTCTGTTTCTAATGCAGATATGACGATGAATTTATGTGTGTTATATTCCACATTGGCTCCCAAATTAAGCACACATCGGAGGGTTTGTGCTATGTCATCTCTGGTCTCCGACAAATCCAACGTAGTTTCAGCTTTGCATATTCAGGCTGAAATATTCTAATCAACGTATCTCCGCTTCTGTTGCAGATATGCCGACAACGTAAAGCGTGTTATACGCCAAAATTGTTGCCAAATACAGCACACATCAGCCGCTTTGGGCTATGTCGATTCTGGACCCTGTGAAGTGCAGCGTAATTGTAGTTTTGCATACTCAGGAATAAACGTTCAGATCAATGTGTCTCCGCCTCTATAACATATGTGCCGACATCCACTCCATATTTGCTGCCAAATACAGCGCACATTAGTGGGCTGGCGCTATGTCAACTCTGGACCGTGTCAAACCCGCGTAATTGCAGTTTTGCAAATTCGTGCATAAATAATCAAATCAACGTATCTACGATTCTGTTACAGATATGCCGACAATTCGACTCAGGTTATACTTCACATTTGCCGCCAGTACAGTGCACATCATTCGATTTAAACTATGTCATCTCCGATCACCGACAAATCCAGCGTAATTGCAGTTTTTCATATACATTATTATATATTCAAATCCACGCATCTCCGCTACTGTTGGAAATGTGTCGCCAATACTTGCATTCCACATTTGTTGCAAATTAAACCAATATCATCCAATTAGCGCTATGTCCACTCTGGTCTGGTCAAACCCAGCGCAACTGCAGTTTTGCATTATCACACCTAAATAATCAAATCAACGAATCTCCGTTTCGATTGCAGATATGTGGAAAATTCGATGCGCTTTATACTCCGTAGTTGCTATTAAATACAGCTCACATCATCTGGTTTGCGCTATGTCAAATCCGGACCCCGTGAAATCAAGCGTAAATGCAGTAATGCATGATCAGTGTTCAATATTCCGATCGACGTGACTCAGTTTCTGTTGCAGATATGTCGACAAATCGGTGCGCGTTATATTCCACATCGACTGCCATACACTAGGCGCTTCATCTGGTTTAAGCCATGTTAAATATGGAACGAGTCAAATCCAGCGTATTTGTAGTTTTGCTCATTCAAGCCTAAATATTCAACTGAATGTATCTCCGTTTTCATAGTAAGTATGTTCACAATAGGATGCATGTTATACTCCACAATTGCTGCCAAATACAGCATACTCCAGCCGGTTTGCTCTATGTCAACTCTGGGCCGTGTCAAATACGGCGTCATTGCAGGTTTGCATATTCAGACTCAAATAGTCAAATCCCCGTATTTCCGTTGCTGTTGCAAACATGCCGAGTATTCGATGTGCCCGGTACTCCAGATTTCTTGCCCAATTCAGCGCACACTAGACAATTAGCGCTATGTCCGCACTGATCCCTGTCAAATCGAGCGTATCAGGTTTGTAAATATAAAACCGGAATTTGCCTATAGATGGCCCTAGCTGATAGTGTAGTTATCACTAAACTACGTCATTGATGCCAAAAGTCGTTGTTGACATCTCACGAACATTTTCGACTGAGAACAGTACAATGAATCTGGCAATGATTCTTTGGAATAAATTGCACACTTCATCCTATAGGCATACCGGACGATACAAGGGCTGGTCGTCCCTCCTTCCGAAGCAATACCAGCCTCGCCGTGCGCCATATCCGAGGGTTGGCACCCTCCTTCGATCACGATGTAAATAGAAGTCGCAGTCTAGGTGCCATGACCCGCATCATCTCCCATCATACCCGTCACGGGACTCCGTCAGGGCCAGGCGCTACTTCGCGGGAGGCTATCATCCTCGCTTCGTCCATCACCTCCCCGTGTGCATATACGCCGACGCAGCGTCATACTAGCTTTTGCGATGGCGTGAACGATATTGAAATATGTAACCAAACCTAGTAACACTGTAAATTACTTCCCTACAGTACTTCAGCTTATTATATATTTTAGATAGTTCATAAGTACCTATACATGAGCACAAACTATAAAAATTTGTTGCGGCATATGAGCCAGAGGGAAATTCAAATCCTATTGGTATTTTGCCTCGGAGTATCAGGATCGTAAGGATACAAGTAAATACACTCGGAGCATAAAAATGTTGCCGCTACTTCGAACAAAGTCGATTTTGAATCTTCCGACTTCCGCCCCGACCAGTATAAGTAAACCGAGGCAACCCAAAGAGTAAAGTATCTTCTTATACCTACGAGTATCAACGAGCGATCTGCTGAATTTCGTGACGAACATTTATGGAATATTTTTACACATTGTATCTACGACTCAGGGCCCATAGGCTGTACCTTACCTTATTATTTTAAGTAAATTCGGCGATTACGACGACAATCGATAACCTCAAATAAGTCTGACGGTCAAAAGTCCCATATACCCTGTCCTCTACATATTTCATTATAAAAGACCTGAGTCAAATATTGATGTTGGGAAGTAATGGATTGTAGACTAAGGTACTGCAACTAATTCTATTATGGGAGCAGCTGCCACAAGCAGGTATCTAATCATTCCAAATAAAGACAAATTGTGTCGACTAAATATTTGTTATACAAATAGCATTGTCTTTTGGTAACGGGTGCTTTCCTCGATTATAATTCCACACAGTAGCCGGGCCTCCTAGGACCATAGGAGTTGAGATTACGCCCAACCATCGCACAAGGCACCCAATACCTTGCTCCCTGGATCAGCTTAGCCTGCAGGAGCTGTCGCTCGTATCAGGTCGAACGGGGCACATTCTAAGCCATCCCGTCTCACCAGTACGGTTTCGGAGCAGGTGGGACGCTGCTCATCCGCCGAAGTCCATTCGGTGGAGTCTCCACCTTAAATCGGCCCTCTTGCCAGCATCTTATCCATCAACCACTGCCACCACGAGTCCATACCCATTAATTGGCCGATCAGAGGGGTCGCTTCTCCCTCCGGGCTGTAACTCGATCGCCCGTGGTACCGACCTTAGTCGTTGGTGGGACTATCGTATGGATGTACGACCACGTGACAGCCGGCCAGCGACCTGCTAACCGATCTCGGCAGTTCCAGATGGGACTCACGTAAGCGGGGGCCTCAAGGTACTTTTGTACCCGGGAACTTATCCCGGCGGTCCCATCCTTGGCATCAGGATCGTGGGTGCGCTACTGCCCAAGGCCACGTAGAGAGGATGTAATATTAATTAAACGCCTTACACCCCCGACGACCTTCCCTGCGGAGTACATAGGGACTCACGTAAGCGGGACGCTTGTCCCGACGGTCCCTCTGGCTTCGGGAAAGTGGGTTTGCCAGACCTCATATGCTCACATAAGCGAGCCCTCTTGTTTGACTCTTGTGTTATTACTTGTATTCATCTATTGTCAACTACCTTTTCATCAATATCCTCCTCGTCAGATTCACTTGAACATCTACGAATTTTTTGTCGTTTACCATGATTATAAGTATCTCTTTCAAAGTTCTTCCTTTTTGTCCTAGTTTCCAATTCTTCTTGTATGGTATGTTGATGCATCTGTCGCATAACAATTCTGCTAGGAACATGACACATTTACACTGTACATGTGAATGTGTGTATAAGCGTCAGAGGACGTCCAGGCCTTAGTTGGGACAAAAGACAAGAGTCAGTGGTTAGAAGTATCTGGAAGAGTCTGTTGACAACAAGCGTGCGTGCGGGTAGGGTTTCGAGGTCTTTAGAGTATAAGATATATGTATAACTGTTGTGTGCTAAATAAAGGGAATTATTTGTATTTCCGAATCCATTGTATATCTTTACATGGTAGCAGAGCGTGGTTCATAGTTTTGCCAGCTATTTTAGTGCATGGTTTTCAATATTGCGAGTTAGATCGAGTGAGTCTTCAGTAAAGAAAGAAACGTTCAAAGGTTACAAAGAGGAAAAATACACTTCGAGCACGTAGGAACGATTGAGTAAGAGATAAGGAATCATTTAAAATGGAGAGATTGGAAATCGTGATACCAATTTTCGATGGATATTTACGGTATGTGGAAGCAAAGAATAACGATCTTTTTCAAGTATAGAGAATGCGAGATTGTCACAACTAGGGTGAAGACAGAAACAGACAGTGAAGACTGGGACAAAAATGATCCGATGGCAATAAATATAATTTATAGTGCCATCACAAACAGACAATTGGAATATATTAGAGAAGAAAAAACGGCGTATGAGATAGTAAAAAAGTTTGATGAAATGTACTTGAAGGAGTCGACGGTACTACAGGTCGTATGCAGAAGGAGATTGGAAAAGATAAAACTTGAGAACTACAGTGATTCAGCATCGTTCTTTAGCGATTTCGAAAAATTAATAAACGAATTAAACTGTGCGGGTGCACAAGTGAGTGGCAGGGAAAATCTAACTTACATGCTGAATACGTTACCCGAAGAATACAGCTACATAGAGGAAATAGTAGATGCACTGAAAGCCGAAAATGAAACGGTAGCGTATGTAAAAAATAAAATTGAAATAGCGGAGAAGAAAAATAAGTCCAATCGAGGAGAAATGCAAACCAACGCCTTTTCTGCAAAAAAGGAAGGATGCTTCAGATGTGGAAGAGTAGGACATTTTGCGAGAGAGTGTCAAAATGGCGACGAAGCGGGAAACAGTATCAGTTTTTGCCTTCGGTCAACACATGGTCGCAGCAGAGGAGGAGGAAACAAAGGAAATACGAGCAGGGGACATGGAAATTTCCATCGTCAGTCAACAACCGGCACGAGCGAGCATGGTAACTCAAGATCAAGCACATGGATAGCAACGGCGCACGCAGCACACAGCGGCGAGGCGAACGTGATAAGTAATTATGAAGTAATGTGGCCATTAGATAGCGGTTGCACAGATCACAAAATTAACAACGTAAATTATTTCGATAAATCTATTAACCTTAAAGAACCGGTAAATATATATTTAGGCGATAATAGATCGATAAAGGCAACAAAATTGGGGAATGTTATAAGATATTTTGAAGCATTTGGAAAGCAAAATGAAATAAATATGAATAATGTATTTTACGCGAAAGAAATGTCCGCAAACTTGATTAGTTTAGGCAAGTTAACAGATAATAGGAACACGGTTATTTCAATAGGAAATATTGCAAAAGTAATAGATGAGGAGAATAAGCTTACAGCGGTAGCGGTTAAAGAAAAGGGAACATATAGAAAGAAAAGTATATTGAAAGGGAAGGAGCACTTAGCAAACAGCGCCGAACGTAGTGGTATGAGTAAAAAGGAAAGATGGCATAGGATGTTAGGACACGTAAATTTTAAATATTTAAATATTTTGAGTAAAGAGCAGCTAGTTACTGGTATACCGAATGAAATTGAGAAGGAATTTTTGAAATGTAGGCTGTGCATAGAAAGTAAAATGCACAATTTACCATTCAAAAATAATCAAACCAAGGCTAGGGAGATAATGGAAATTATTCATACGGACGTGTGCGGTCCCTTTAAGACTTCCGGATTCAATGAAGAGAAATATTTCATCTCATTTATCGATGATTATAGCAAAATAGCTAGAGTTTATTGTATAAAATCAAATGGTGAGGTCTTTGATTGTTTCGTACAGTTTGTAAATGAAGCCGAGTATTTGACGGGCAAGAAGTTAAAAATATTGAGATGTGATAATGGAAAAGAGTATTTGAATAATCGAATTTATAAATTTGCTAGGGATAAAGGTATCAGAATTAATAATTGCCCAACCTACGTACATGAGTTAAACGGGACAGCGGAAAGGTATAATAGAACAGTTATGGACATGGCGCGTTGCTTGTTAGCGGAAGCGAAAGTACATAAAAGGTACTGACCGGAAATAGTTTGTACAGCGGTATACTTGAAAAATAGAACACTGGCAAATACTATAGAGAGAAAGACACCTTTTGAAATATTCTTCGGGAGAAAACCAAGTGTTGAAAATCTACATCTATATGGAAGTAAAGTTTTTGTACGAAGACCGGAACAAAAAAGAGATTCTAAATGGGATAAGAAGGCAGATATGGGAATTTTTTTAGGATATAGTGAAGTAGGTTACAGAGTCTTATTAGGTGGGAAAATTACAATAGCGAGACATGTAGAGGTCATAGAAACAGACACAAAATGTATCGGTTTTGTGGAGAATTCATTCGATGAAGATAACGATGACGTTGAGGATAATGATTTATTGGTAAACATGAATAAGGAAGAGTTAGAAAGTAGGGAAGATGAAAATGATAACAGTCTTGAAAGCTTAAACATCCCTGGAAGATCTACACGTAATAAGAGAACTCCAGTAAGACATCCAGAAAAAGAAAACATTAGTGAAATCCATGCAAATTATTGTAGTGTAGATATCCCTTGTACATTTGAGGAGGCGATTTGTTGTGAAGATAGTGAAGATTGCAAACAAGCTATGGATAAGGAAACAGAATGTCTTTATAAGAATAAAACTTGGAAATTGGTAGAAAGGGTAAAAGGCAAAGATGTATTAGATGTAAAATGGGTTTACACGAGAAAATCAGATGAGGTATAAGGCTAGATTAGTGGTAAGAGGATTCCAACAAAGAAACGTACCGATGACATATACTCCCCAGTAGCGAATAATTAGACCTTTAAGATATTGCTATCATATTGTTGTCAAAATGGATTAATTATGGAGCAAATGAATGTAGAAACTGCTTTTTTAAATGGTGAAGTAACCTCGGAGGTATATGTAAATCAACCAAAGGGATATGCGGACGGAACGAATAGAGTTTGTAAACTATCGAAAGCGCTTTATGGGTTAAAAGAAAGTCGAAGGGAGTGGTATGAGTGTCTTGATAAGTATGTGACGAGATTAGGTTTTAAGAAGAATAACATAGAGTTGTGCCTATATACACATGGAGAGGGAGAAAATGTTGTTTATTTGCTAATGTATGTAGACGATTTGCTAATTTGTAGTAAAATAAAAGGAAGATACAAAGGGTAAAGAAGTTATTAACTAATAGATTTGGAATGAAAGATTTAGATGAAGTCAGAGAATATCTTGGAATAAATATAGACTATGATTATTTCAAAAATGAAATAAGATTAAGCCACAAGAAATACATTGAATCATTGACAAACAAATGTAAGTTACAAAATAGCAAATTGTACTGTACACCTATGGAGACCAACTTAAAAATTGAAAAAGCTGAGATAAATAGAAAGGATATTGGATACAAATTTTAATGGGCGCATTGTTGTATATTAGTGAAAATACCAGACCCGATATAAGTTATAGTGTGAATTATTTGAGTAGATTTCAAGATTGTTGTAATGAGAATATTTAAATATTTGTACCGGACTAGAGATTTAAGATTAGATTATAAAAGGAAAGAAAAATGTGAAACGATAGATTGATATGTGGACGCTGATTAGGCAGGAGATCAATTAGAAAGGAAATCGACTTCTGAATATGTAATTAGATTGTATGGAAATGTAATTGGTTGGAAGTCTAAAAAACAAAGGTGTGTGACAAAAGACTCGACGTATGCAGAGTATGTAGCTCTATCGGAAGCGGTGAGTGAATTAATGTCCATTAGGGAAATTATGAAAATCTTCAATGTAAATCTAGACGATAACTCTGTAAAAATTGATGAGGATAACTCTGGAGTGATAAGTATAGCAAAGCACGGAAATTTTTGGAAAAATTCTAAACACATTGAAGTTCATTAGCACCACGTTCACGAGTGCTTAAAGGAGAACAAGATAAACATACTTAAAGTAAGCACAGGCGAAAATACTGCGGATATTTTTACGAAGGCACAGCGTAGAGAGACATTCGATAGGTTTAGGTCATGGATGAATGTATACTAAGAGAAATGTAGATAAGGCAATAAGTGTTAAAGTTTCTGTTACGCAATTCGTCAAAGCATGTAAATACGATTAAGTGTACAGTATAAATGTAAGGAGGCGTGTTAGGTACATGATACATTTAAACTGTACATGAAAATGTGCGTGTAAGCGTCAGAGGACGTCCAGGCCTTAGTTGGGACAAAAGACAAGAGTCAGTCGTTTCAAGTATCTGGAAGAGTCGGTTGGCAACAAGCGTGCGTGCGAGTAGGATTTCGAGGTCTTTAGAGTATAAGAGATATGTATAACTGTTGTGTGCTAAATAAAGGGAATTATTTGTATTTCCGAACCCCTTCTATGTCCTTACAGTGGCGTCGATTATCTGATGGTAACGGGAATTTACGACTCTCGTTGACGCGAAACATAGTTGATTTTGTTTAAATGCTAGTTATAGTTTCGCGTGATTAGGGGCAGAAGGAAAGAAGGCTATACACGAATCATTTATAAACCACTTAAGAATTATGGGCGAAAATGATTTGAAATAGTATTTCTTTACTCAGATTGCCTTATTTTCATATTGCTATTATAACATAAATGTCATAGTGGAAACCCGGATGATAAATAAATGGCTTATTTTGTTAAACAAATTATTGCCTTTCTGAATTAAATTAGAGACTTTCAATAATCCTCAACTACGAAATTTATGTTGATTCTTTTATAAATGGTGCATGCCTGTCAGTTAGATATTATAAGAACGAAGAGTTTACCATTAAAACTTTAAAATTTCTACAAAAGTTTTAAAGCGTAGGCGTCACTGTGTAGGTACGTAGGTAGGTATATTGAGGTCAACCGGATGTAGAGTTAGTGCCGCATCGGCGACGCTGGTCTTTACCTTTCTCTCATTGCGTTCGTCAGATAATTAATATAATTTACATGTTATTATAAACTGTATTATAAATTATTATAAATTTTTGTACATTATATATATTGTTGAGGTAAGTAAATTCAAAATTTAGGGAACAACGAATTCAAGTATTATCCTGTTCTGTCGGGTTACTATTGGTGGCGGGGCAGTAGCCGCTTGGGGTACGTGGGCGTTGCCTCTGGGCCGCTTCGGTCAATCTCACTCCGCGAGTAGTTGGTAACGGCTATGTCGATGTCAGTTATGATAGTGCGCAGTGGTTTCTCAGTCTGATTCGTGTATTTTCCATGTATGTCATATCAGATTTCTTGGATATTATTTCGTCACAGTGTAAAATGTGTCTTTTTTATACCTGCGAACTGGTTAATTCTATCGTTGTTAATGAATATTATAATATTCTGGTACGTTAGTGTATTTGTAATGGTATAGAATGGATTCGGAAATACAAATAATTCCCTTTATTTAGCACACAACAGTTATACATATATCTTATACTCTAAAGACCTCGAAACCCTACTCGCCAGCACGCTTGTTGTCAACAGACTCTTCCAGATACTTCTAACGACAGACTCTTGTCTTTTGTCCCAACTAAGGCCTGGACGTCCTCTGACGCTTACACGCACATTTACATGTACAGTTTAAATGTATCATGTTCCTAGCAGAATTGTTATGCGACAGATGCATCAACATACCATGCAAGAAGAATTGGAAACTAGGACAAAAAGGAAGAACTGTGAAAGAGATACTTATAATCATAGTAAACGACAAAAAATTCGTAGATGTTCATGTAAATCTGACGAGGAGGATATTGATGAAAAGGTAGTTGACAATAGAAGAATACAAGTAATAACACAAGAGTCAAACAATCTCCCCGATAACGGCAAAAGGATGATGCGAATGATGGGATATAAGGCGGTTACGGCCTCGGAAATAATGAACAAGGTCGTTTAGAGTCAGTTCAAGCACCTAGACAGCATGGTCGCAGAGGCTTTGGACATCATGTTCCTGGACATGAAGATTCAGGTCTTAAATGGAATCCTGCAGAGGAAGTTATAAAGTGTGTAAAAGATATGAAATGGTGATATGAAAAGTTGACCACAGATGATGAAATTGATTTCTGTTGTGAAGATATAGTGAAAACTTTTATCAATGCGAAAACGGTATTCGCCCATTTGGATGACGTTGAAGTGCGTCGAGCAAGGACACGTTGTAATCCTCATGAAACAATTCGTGGTGCATTTTTTTTAAATCGTGCTACTGTTAAAATGGCGAATACAGATAGAGCATGTAACTTTATGTTTACTAACCCAAAAGGTTTGAGGGAGAATGGGCTGCTATACTTTGCAGATGTATGTGCTGGACCAGGAGGTTTTAGTGAACATGTTCTATGGCGAAAGAAATGACGTGCTAAAGGATTTCCTCTTACTTTAGAAAATGAACATGATTTCAAATTAGAAGATTTTTATGCGTGTCCGTGTGAAACATTTCATCCATACTACGGACCAAAGGAAAGTGGTGACGTCTTTGACCCAGATAATGAAGAGGCATTCACAAATCTTATAATGCAGCATATCCATGGCAAAGGAGTACATTTTGTGATGTCTGATTGAGGATTCTCAGTAGAACGACAAGAAAATGTACAACAAGTTCTTTCAAATCAACTGTATCTTTGTCGATGTTTAATAGCATTGATGGTTGAAAGAGAGGGTGGTGATTTTGTGACAAAATTATTCAACCTTTTTACACCCTTCAGTGCTGGTTTAGTTTATTTAATGTATCGCTGCTTTGAAGAAGTTTGTATTTTTAAGCCAAACTCTTCTAGACCAGGAAATTCAGAACGTTACTTAATATGTAAGAAGAAACGATCTGGGGTACAAGATGTTTCTGAATATCTGAAGCATGTTAATCGTCTGCTTTTAAAAGGTGGTGTAAATGACGACGTTTTACAACTAGTATCATATAATAAATTAAAAAGAGAGAAACAATTTGTTCAATATCTACGTGCTTCTAACAAAGATTTGGCCGGAAAACAAATAACCGACCTGTGTAAAATTGCAGCATTTTATGCGGATAATACTCTTGTTGAGACAAAACAAGCTGATATGCGCAAACAATATCTAGAGTATTGGAAACTTCCAGATGAAACTAGGACAATCCCAAGACACATGAAACCAAAGACAAATTGAATACTGTTTTGAAAGATACTTCATTTCTTACTATTAATCCAGCACAATTGATGGAATTTAACATTGAAAATGCATTTTTATCACTATATGACTGGTTTTGTATGCCATGTGGTACAAAGCCAATGTCTGATGATGATAAGAAGCACGCTACATTTTATATGGGCGTGGGAAGGAGCAACGTATATAGATATACAAAGAATTCTTGGGTTAGTGTCGATGACATTGGCATAGAATTACCACCAAATACACTTGTAAACGCAGAGGTTGTATATGAAATGACTAAGGAGTTTATATATCAGCAAAAAGTACTTGCATTGCATATTATAGATGCATTCTACTTAGGAGGAGTGGACATTAGCAAAAAATATTTGAGGAGCAGGTAAGCAACTGAATCTTATTGAGTTCAATAACAAACTTTTAGATTTCCAGTAATGAAATGTTTTTTCAAGGAGTACGTTCATGTAATACTAATGTATGACTGTTGTTTAAAGGAACGAGGAAGCGACGTTGTTCTGTGAAGCTTTGTGGAAACTAGCAGGAAATAACTATACTCGAATACGTGCCAAAGATCTACTTCCTGTTGGTACATATATCTGTGAAAAGTTGCGAGTAACACAGCGTAAAATGAAAAATAATTCCGATGCCTTAGTATACGAACTTCCAGAAAAGACATTAGATGCGACTCCTATTTACATCGTGTTCGAAGGAGGGTGCCAACCCCCGGATATGGCGCACGGCGAGGCTGGTATTGCTTCGGAAGGAGGGACGACCAGCCCTTGTATCGTCCGGTATAACTATAGGATGAAGTGTGCAATTTCTTCCAAAGAATCATTGCCAGAATCGTTGTACTGCTCTCAGTCGAAAATGTTCGTGAGATGTCAACAACGACTTTTGGCATCAATGACGTAATTTAGTGATAACTACACTATCAGCTAGGACCATCTATAGGCAAATTCCGGTTTCATATTTACAAACCTGATACGCTCGATTTGACAGGGATCAGTGCGGACATAGCGTTAATCGTCTAGTGTGCGCTGAATTGGGCAAGAAATCTGGAGTACCGGGCACAACGAATACTCGGCATGTCTGCAACAGCAACGGAAATACGGGGATTTGACTATTTGAGTCTGAATATGCAAACCTGCAATGACGCCGTATTTGACACGGCCCAGAGTTGACATAGAGCAAACCGGCTGGAGTATGCTGTATTTCACAGCAAATGTGCAGTATTACGTGCAATCTATTGTCGACGTACCTACAATGGATACGGAGATACTTTCACTTGAATAACAAGGCTTGAATATGCAAAACTACAAATACGCTGGATTTGACTCGGTCCGGATTTAACACGGCTTAAACCAGATGCGTATGGCAGTCAATGTGGAATATAACGCGCATCGTATTGTCGACATATGTGCAATAGAAACGGAGATACATTCATTTGAATATGTTAACCTTAATTTGTAAAACTGCAATTACGCTTGATATGTCGAGGACCAGAGATGATATAATAGCACGAGCCAGCTGATGTGAGCTGTATTTGGCAGGCGACGAGGAGTATATCTCGCATCTAAGTGACGACAAATCTGCAATTGCAGCGATGATACATTGTAGTTAATATTCAATAATGGGCCTATTACGATACAGATAGTATTATCGTGACTGAAACACATTGCCGTCTCAGTAAAACCATTTTATTTCAAGCTTCGCGCTACAGTTCTGAATCCGGACAAGACCGTTTCAAGTTCTCGCAAGAGCAAGCAGTGAAATTAAGGTACTTACACGAGTTAGAGTCTAATACATTTTATTGGTCCAACATCGATGGGGCGATCTCGCATCGAAATTCTCAAAGGACCGCGTAACCTTCCAACGACGACCGCCGTACGAGCAGCGGATAAACTGATTTCGTGCCTTAGGTTGCCCTCACCACGTCCTCTACTTCTTGATTCTTGGTTGGTAGCTTTAGCGGCTGCAGGTCCGAGAAATTGCATCTTGACCCGCTTTCTCGTATGTCGCATGTGACGTCTCACTTTCCGCCGTAGATACTTGCCAGATCTACATACGTTGAACCATTTGCGCGAGACAATCGCGGCGCTCCGCAGGGACGAGGGATCCAATATTCGAAGTATCAAGTGCGAAATCTCCAGTGGTAGTAGGAAATGATATCTACCTTACTTGGCACGAACAAACCAACGACGCGTAGTAGAGATCTAAAAAACTCCATGTTGCTTCTACTGTTGCGCGAGCACGACTGACGGTCTGGCTAAGAGTGGGGGCTTATATATGTGCTGTTCGTCACGGTGCACTGCGAGTTCCGGTTCCGGTTCCGGGTGAGAGTGCTGGTCAGGCAGAATCGATGGTATGTGCATGTATTTTCACTTACATCGGGTTCACATTATTGTTGGGAATATGATACATTTACACTGTACATGTGAATGTGTGTGTAAGCGTCAGAGGACGTCCGGGTCTTGGTTGAGACAAAAGACAAGGGTCAGTCGTTAGAAGTATCTGGAAGAGTCGGTTGACAACAAGCGTGCGTGCAAGTAGGATTTTGAGGTCTTAAGAGTATAAGATATATGTATAACAGTTGTGTGCTAAATAAAGGAAATTATTTGTATTTCCGAATCCATTCTATATCTTTTCATGGTAGCAGAGCGTGGTTCATAATTTTGTAAGTTATTTTAGTGCGTGTTTTTCAATATTGCGAGTTAGTTCGTGTGAATTCTCAGTAAGGAAGGAAACGTTCAAAGGTTACAAAGAGGAAAAATACACTTCGAGCACGTAGGAACGCTTGAGTAAGAGATCAGGAATCATTTAAAACGGAGAGATCGGAAATCATGATACCTATTTTCGATGGTGAGGATTACGGTATGTGGAAGCAAAGAATAACGATGCTTCTCAGATGTAAAGAATGCGAGATTGTCACAACTCGTTGAAGACAGGGTGAAGACAGAAACAGACAATGAAGACTGGGACAAAAAGGATCTGGAGGCAATAAATATAATTTATAATGCCGTTACAAATAGACAATTGGAATATATTAGAGAAGAATAAACGGCATATGGGATAGTAAAAAAGTTTGATAAAATGTACTTGAAAGCGTCGACGGCACTACAGATCGTATGCAGAAGGAGATAGGAAAAGATAAGACTTGAGAAATACACTGATTCAGCAACGTTCTTTAGCGATTTCGAAAAATTAATAAACGAATTAAAATGTGCGGGTGCACAAGTGAGTGAGAGGGAAAAACTAAATTACATGCTAAATACGTTACCGGAAGAATACACCTACATAGCGGATATAGTAGATGCATGAAAGCAGAAAATCAAACGGTAGCGTATGTAAAAAATAAAATTGAAATAGCGGAGAAGAAAAATAAGTCCAATCGAGAAGAAATGCAAATCAACGCCTTTTCTGCAAAAAAGGAAGGATGCTTCAGACGTGGAAGAGTAGGACATTTTGCGAGAGAGTGTCAAAATGGCGTCGAAGCGGGAAGCAGTAACAGTTTCTGGCGTGGGTCAACACGTGGTCGCAGCAGAGGAAGAGAAAACAAAGGAAATACGAGCAGGGAACGTGGAAATTTCCATCGTCAATCAACAACCGGCACGAGCGAGCATGGTAACTCAAGATCAGGCACATTGATAGCAACGGCGCACGCAGCACACAGCGGCGAGGCGAACGAGATAAGTAATAATGAAGTAATGTGGCTATTAGATAGCGGTTGCACAGATCACATAATTAACAACGTAAATTATTTCGACAATTGTATTGACCTTAAAGAACCGGTAAATATATATTTAGGCGATAATAGATCGATAAAGGCAACAAAAGTAGGGAATGTTATAACTTATTTTGAAGCGTTTGGAAAGAAAATGTAATAAATATGAATAACGTTTTTTACGCGAAAGAAGTGTCCGCAAACTTGATTAGTTTAGGCAAGCTAACAGATAATAAGAACACGGTTATTTCAAAAGGAAATATTGCAAAAGTAATAGGTGAGGACAATAAGCTTACAGCGGTAGCGGTTAAAGAAAAGGGAACATATAGAATGAAAAGTATATTGAAAGGGAAGGAGCACTTAGCAAACAGCGCCGAACGTAGTGGTATGAGTAAAAAGGAAAGATGGCATAGGATGTTAGGACACGTAAATTTTAAATATTTAAATATTTTGGGTACAGAGCAGCTTGTTACTGTATACCGAATGAAATTGAGAAGGAATTTTTGAAATGTAGGGTGTGCATAGAAAGTAAAAGGCACAATTTACCATTCAAAAATAATCAAACTAAGGCTAGGGAGATAATGGAAATTATTCATACGGACGTGTGCGGTCCCTTTAAGACTACCGGATTCAATGAAGAGAAATATTTCATCTCATTTATCGATGATTATAGCAAAATAGCTAGAGTTTATTGTATAAAATCAAAGGGTGAGGTCTTTGATTGTTTCGTACAGTTTGTAAATGAAGCCGAGTATTTGACGGGCAAGAAGTTAAAAATATTGAGATGTGATAATGGAAAAGAGTATTTGAATAATCGAATTTATAAATATGCTAGGGATAAAGGTATCAGAATTAATAATTGCCCAACCTACGTACATGAGTTAAACGGGACAGCGGAAAGGTATAATAGAACAGTTATGGACATGGCGCGTTGCTTGTTAGCGGAAGCGAAAGTACATAAAAGATACTGACCGGAAATAGTTTGTACAGCGGTATACTTCAAAAATCGAATACTGGCAAATACTATAGAGAGAAAGACACTTTTGAAATATTCTTCGGGAGAAAACCAAGTGTTGAAAATCTACATCTATATGGAAGTAAAGTTTTTGTAAGAAGACCAGAACAAAAAAGAGTTTCTAAATGGGATAAGAAGGCAGATATGGGAATTTTGTTGGGATATAGTGAATGTTACGCCACGAGGCTTAACACAGTCTGTATTTTCTAACCGTCACTCGCGGCCCTACAATGTCTCAGTCAGATCGTCTTATCTGACCGCCGGATCATATACAATGTATCGACGAGCGCATAGCTGTCGCCAAGCAGCGAGTTCTCGAAACGTCGAATTTGGTCCGTTACGTTTTCCACGCAAGAACAGACATACGTGATCATAGGCGCGACCGGTGGCGTGACCTAAGTATAGTGGGGATCGTCTTAAAGATGAGACAAAGAAATCATCTAAAGTCGATCAGTTCCTTGTGACGCGTCGAACGTTACACATTGAGTCAAAGATCTAACGCCGAATTTCTAACATTAAGTCTCATACCGTGCTACTCTATTATTGCAGCGTGATAAGTTATTAAGTGTTTATATCTATTCATTCGTGTATATTAAGTGTTGGAAATATAAATTTTAACTCTGTGAGCCACAGTGTTATCATACCTGAATCACCCCTATTATCTTA
>NW_026109506.1:0-33073 GCF_024516045.1 Bombus affinis | reverse complement strand
AATAATTTATAAATAGAACATACGAAAGACAGTTTTTTTAGTATTGTACTATTTATAGGTGATAGAATTTTAGATTTATGTATTTTCGTTTGCCTAGTTCCTAACACAACGATTGTAAAGCCTTGAGATTTGTACGATATTAGGATTTTTATTACTGTAAAGTACAATTGAAAGATACTATATCGTAGCGTTATATAAAGTTTGACTATAAAACGGACCTGATATCATTGTTAACAAGGAAAGAACGAATATTGTATTTTTCGAGTGTGTATGCGATTCGTTGCTTACATTTTTAGTTAGGAATGTTGAGGACAAGTATCCGCGCTACCCATTGGCTAAGACGTTAACGCTTGAAGATGGGAGATGTAAGCACCCCATCGGCATGACTCGTGGGAAAGTCCAGACATTTCTATTCTATAAATGCCTGGTTTTCCATATCATAAATTATATCTATCATATAATTACCATATCATAGCTTTCTCCGTAATCTTTAAGCACGCTCAATAGACCTAATGACTTGTTTAAGTACCAGATATAAACCCAAAATACTTGCAGGATTCAAGGTTCCTGCAAGCTAATGAGACTCGGTTTATGATGGGCTTTAGGTTTATTGAGGGTTTCTCTAACGACTCTTGGGCCTTTACGGTCAGACAATAAAAAACGTCGCGCGGACCTCTTCACGCGACGTAACACTCACCTCTCGCGAAATGTTGTGCTGGCAAAATATAGAACGATAGGGTTGACACAGCTGTTGATGAAGGTCATGACGAAACCAATAATCCTGAAGATATGCCAATATTTATTGTAGTCATTTAGCGTTGATGCGAAAAAGTGAAACCAAATCATAAAGATGTGATACGGTAGGAAGCAGATGAAGAAGATTAGGACGATGGAGATCACCATTTTTCCAACCTGTTGATCACAGAGAACGAAAGATACGTATTAAACTGGGACAACTAACTTGGTACTTGGTCTAATTAGTTAAAATTTAATTATTAGAAACCTAGATTAGAATATTTTTTAGTAAGACAGTAAAAAATCTGAGATAAACAGTTAAATGTAGATTAGGCATTACAGTATTACTTCTTAAATTCTGGAATATACAGAAGATTTTCTCTTCCTCTCTCTTTTCCATCATCTTACGCGATGAACAGACAAAGATTTGACATGACAACTAGCGCTTGTCAGCAAGTTTTACGATATGTCCGTTTAAAAATATTGTAGTATCGTGGGCAAAAGGCCTAAGATATCGGCCGAACCGTGTACAAAGTGGCGAGAGCCGTGGCGCCTTTCAAGTGGATAGTTTTGTGGAAAGAGCCTGCGTGACCCTGGCTACGGGGTTTCGGGACACGTGTTCGATGGGACGAGAAAAGACAAAGAGACGCTAAGGGTAGTGTTAGTTGAGACGCCAGCGAGAACGAATGCAAAAGGAGTGCAGTATGAGTTGAGAAGCGACAGCGTGCGAGTGCAGAAGCCGAAGACTATAGTTGTCTATATAGACTATATATACTATGTAGGGTTGTAGAGTTGCTAGCGTTGTAGAGAGATCGAGTTGTTGCGTTATAGAGTTGCGAGAGTGATTTGAGTAGAATAAGACTTTTGTGTTTTAGTTCAAGTTGAACATTTATCGCTCTCTGTCCAATTAATCTCTGTTATTTTTTACTTATCTTAAATAAATAGTATTAGGAGAATTTTACAAATCTAAATTATCCTAATCCTATCCCTTTTTCCCGATACTACAATATCTATAATAAGATTTCGCAGGTATCTGCCTCAGATCGACCGCGACCTTAGCAGATTTAGTCATCGTTCAATTGATCCTGTAAATATGCTTTCAACGTCTCGACACCGATGTCGTTAGATAATACGCCTTTGCCTCAACTTTTGAAATATTACGTTAAATAAATTCTCAAGTTCGATATTTAACTTCTTTCACAGAAGTCTTTTTTATCAGAAAGATAAATGGAGATTAGCTGGAAGAAAACATCGCCAAGAGAAATAGTCTTTCCACAGCCGAGGAACAAATCTGGGAAGAGTGCAGGCGTTCTAGCATCTACGAAAAATAAAGAGGCGATAACTCGTAGTCGTTCGAGCGAATGGATCATTTTGATTCGCATGCAGCGTGTCTTGGTATGGATTGCCAGCGGATAGTAGTTAAATCGAATCTCTCGTTCAGGCGTAATTCTCAGCCGTTATCTAGAGGTGATTTGTCATCGCTGTATTTATAGGCCAATCGATTATATTATTTGTCCGAATTGTTCCATGAAATTGTATTAATCTCGAAACTCTATTTTCACGAAACATAGCTACCGTTATTACTACTACGAAATGGCTCTTTGTTATCAAAATGGATTAGAGAACGGTTGAATGCATTTGACGGATGAAAACATTGGAAAAGTAGAAGTAAGAACCGTGGTTATTGAAGGTTCTGTCGTATCTTCGCTAGACACGCTTCGATGCCACCTTCTATCGAATTAGTCGAAGTGAATCAGAATATCGAGCCGCCTGTGAAGTGATTTTTAAATCAGACAACAAAGACTTTCTGTTATCGAGTATTTTAATACACTGACTTGGTGTATTAGATCAAGCCATTGTACTCACGTTGCATAAAAAGGAATACATTTCTATTGAAATAATAATTGGTCGAAAAACTTGATCAAATATGCGAACGATATTCATCTTAAATTGTGTACGAAGTTTTCAAATAAATTATTGTTTTATATACAACAGAAACGAGGAAGACGAAGAGTTGGCTCGTTGAAGAAACTTCATTGGTCGATACGTCGATGTACTTTAAGATGATCGACCGTCACTTTTCATTCAAATACAATACGGAAAGTGAAATTGGATTACATGCTAAAGATATTGCCAGAGAATATCCCGATCTATAATGATTTATAATTAGCATTCTATCCCGGAAGTTATGGAACGCCTTCTTCTAGTTGTTGGACTAGACTTGTTTCATCGATGCTTAACCGTATATTGGCCTAAGGTCGTATTACATAATCTTATTATTGATCGTATCGAAGATTGCGTAAGTAAAGTATAGTTTATAACAATTGCACCATCGACTCGAGATTTGCGCTAAATTAATTCCGCTTCTTCTTGCACCTTGTTACTCGGGTACATGATGAGCGTGAAATTTTTTCAAAGTAAATAATTTATAGCTATAACTCAATTTACATCACAGTCTAAGTAACAATTTATTAGAATTTAAATTTATTTGCAAGTTGACTGCATATATAAGCAGTGTAATTTCATAAAAATATCATACAGGTAGCAATTTCAATTTCTCTGTTCTACACCTTTTCACTGGTATACCTGTATACCTTTTGTGTCAAAATTAGATTTACTTGAAAATTGTATAATTTCATAATAATATCGATTCACTCTACCTTTCTGCGTGATCGAATTTGCTCCAGCCGCTGAATTGCAGATAATTCGCAGGGCATGTTCCTGGTGGACAGTTGAAGGTGTCGTGCAATTTGAAAATAGTATCCTGCTATAATGAGTAACGGTATCACGTAGTAGGCCAGGAACTTGAATAACACCACCCCTCTCCTATAGCTTGCCCCTGCGTTTCAGAACTAGAAATAAATTAATACGACTTCGTGGGTGTGAAATGAAAACACGGAGAAATGTCCAAGCAGAGATCGTAAACGAGCAACTATTTTGCTTTCTGTATGTAGTAACTTAATGGGTCTTAGAGGAAAGGACAAGTAATGATGTTTTGATTTGATAAATAATATTCGAAGCAACGAAATGATTACAATGCTGTTGTACGTCCTATTCTCACACGCGGCTTCGGCTTCTACACTCGCTCGCTCTCGCTTCTCAAGTCACACTCTGCACACCTTTTGCATCCGTCTTCTCCGGCTTCTCAACTAATACTGACTTTAACGTCTCTTTGTCTTTTCCCGCCGTTCGAGACACGTGCCCCGAAACGCCCGTGGCCAGGGTCACGCGGGCCCTTTCCACGAAACTATCCACTTAAAAAGAAGACCGACGACACATTGATGTACCCGACGATGCCGCGGCTCTCGCGACATTGTTTACGATTCGGCAGATATCTTAGGCCTTTTGTCCACGATACTACATGTATGTTCAGTTTAGGAGAAGAATACTTATAATTCGTTCTTATAATTCGTTCCCGGATTGAGTAGAATAGTTTTTTAATCCGAATAGAAATATTTCAGCGTGTGAGATACTCACCCAATTCCACGGGGAAAGGGTTACAGATGTGGACGCTGGAGTTAGTTGTTATGTCGACGTTCATCACGTGAGAGAAGAGAGCAGCAGGCATCGACAAAACAATCGCCAGCACCCAAATAAGGCAAGCTATTAGTACCGCTAATGGCACTGCTTTCATTCCGGCTACATGGCGGCGAATAGGATTTACGACCGCGTAGTACCTACGATGCAACACGAGCATATCTTTCTTTTATTTGTAAATCAATTTTTATTGAAACCTTAACCCTGAAATACTATAGAACGGAGTAATTTATACCCCACTTAAATGTTTCATTTACAGATGGCTGTTGTGCGTGTATTTATTACTGTTGAGAAATGGTTGTTATTTACACGTTCCGAGCTGTCTCGTGCAACAAATGTACCAACTGTAATATTAATATGTTGGCAAGATAGAAATCTTAGATTATATATAGATTTCTGTTTTACAATTTATTTATTATTTTATTTTATTTGCTTTATTACTAAATTTATTACTATTGGACAAGGGTGTTTAACGCCTTCTGTTTTATTAAACGTCACTAACGATACTAATTCAAATATGCAGATAGATCCTGATAATTATTTGACATGGAAGAAATCAAAATTATTTAGCAACGTATCGTTTGTTGGAAATAAGCGTTGTGTTAATAAAATGATATGTAATTTTCAATATAGCGTTAATTGGATTGTTTATAAATGCAGTATTGCAGGGTTAAGATTAAATGATGTCTGATTAAATGAATTCTTCAGTTATACTTTATTTTAACGTTGAACTTTCTTATTAATGTAAATTAATTGATTTTCTTAATTAATAACGAAATTAATTAATAACGATTAATAGCGAAAAGGAAATTGGACGTTTGAGATTTCATTTCGATTACTGATTAAAGAGTCGATTGGTCCATTAATGGGGCGGAACTTCACTAAAGTTAGGACGACCAGCCTATCCCTGAGACAACAATTTCCTCAACCGTAACTGGGTTTGACAACTTACCTCTCGGCTGATAACGCGGTCAGAGTGAAAACTGAGACACCGACTGAAATATCCTTGACGCACTCCGATAATTTGCAAACTGTCTGTTCCCACGGCCATGAATCGAATGTGAATATAACAGACGTGAGTGGTACACTCGTTAGGATCACCTGAAATAAACGAAAATTAAAATTAAAAATATACACGTGTATTTTATTGTATTGTATTTCCACGGTCAATTGTACTCGTGTTATTCAATCTACCCTTTATCGAAATTTTATTCGAATATTTTTCTGTACTTTTGCGAAATTTAATTGAATTCTACGAATATATGGGAAACGTTTTAAAATCTGTTTCGTTGAAAACCCTTTATCGAAATTTTATTTGAATATTTTTCTGTAATTTTGCGAAATTTGATTGAATTCTACGAATATATGGGAAACGTTTGAAAATCTGTTTCGTTGAAAACGACGCCTTCGACATTTCGATAGGTGAGAGCGATAAAATAAACAATACTTGATATTATATTTGTACGGCATCGAGCATATAGTAAAATTATTAGGAAAACATTTATCAGGATTCATTGTTATCGAGAAAATTAAAATAAAAATAATCCGCGCTTATGATACAGAAAAATTTATTAAAAATATTCGTGATGAATTCACATCCCACGTCCTTTTAACATACTGTGTAACGTTCACTCAATTTGCGAAAAAAAGATTCCCTCATTAACTCGCTAAATTTCGTCTGAAATACGGACGTCTCTGATGAATTTCGAGATAAAAGGGGGATATTAACAGGAACGTTTTGTATTGAATATTATAATAAAAAATGTAGATTAAGCGAATTTTCTGCAATTTCATGCGGGATGTAGAAATTTCGTCGTATGATCGAACACTCAATTATGCTGTTGCACTTTTTTCTCAGTGTTAATCGTGAAATACACATTTTCTTTTTGTTTAAGCATGATCGTTCGAACACTATAATCGAGAAAATATTTATTAAAATTAAAATACATTCGACGTGTCCCCAATATGATTGCTGTATACTAGTAGTGGGGTAAGCGAATCGTTGATTGGCCAGTTTCAACAGAGGGAGCCTACCAGGTCCGTCTCGATGTTGCTAAAAGCTGCAGCAAATGGGGGAATATCAGTCGCTAGTACCTCCTCGATCTTACTAGAGACGACCGTTTTCACTTCACAATTTTACTTCGTTTTCACTTTGACTTTTAAACACTTTCGTATAACTTCAGTTACAGAACGTTAGGCGGATTTGCACGCAACATACAGTGAACAAAACATCAACAAACGCAGAGATTAGAATCGGACAATAGAGAGTCGACAGTTATATTCGAAGGTCTTTGGTGGATAAAATTAATCTGGTAAACCGGTTGTACGAGAACTGATTCTGCAGAGGCAACTCCACAGATTGTCCGTGTGAAACCACGTTGTCGTGGGCGGTAAAGGGAGAGAAAAGGAGCTAAAAAGGGTAAGGAATACCTTACATATAAATATACATAACCAAAGCAGAGTTGAAGTGGCGGCGAGAAGGGAACACCAGTGTGCTGGAAAACGGTGAGGCAGCACCGTGACTATGTAAACTACTAGCATATACTTGTGGCAGCGCGTGCGCAGAGTCGGACAACGTCTGTATCGACAATATTTATAAAGGTACATCGTAACGTGATAGATAGATCGTCGACGATCAAACAATCGAGGGTAAAAGAAGATTTAACCAAAGAAGAGGACAAAATCGGAGAACTGGGCTTTTCTTCGAGCATAGGCAAAGAAGCACGCAAACTGGCTCCAGAGGTGAGGATCAAGCAAATTGGAATGAGGGAGGACCTGTTGTCCATAATACGGCACACAAGTAGCGATCATTTTTCGGAAGAACTCTAGCCGAAGATTGAGCAGCAAAACGGGTAAAAAGGAGACTAGCAATAGACCACTGTTTCCGAGTATTTTATACAAATAGAGGGCTCTTGTTTGCTGGATATTTCAAGCAAAAGCGTTACCAGGATCACTTTCATTCTCTTCCTGTAATTATCGACTTCTCGACTGGTCTACCTATTGACTTGTGTTTTCCCGAAGGGAAACCAAAGACCCCAATTTGAATAGTTCATCGTCGGGTTATGCCCTGGGTTGCCGCCTGTCTCGACCTGTTGGCGGCACCGATTCTGGGTTACTGTCTGGCCGTGAGGAAACTTGCACTGCAAGCCGGCTTTTTCCAAGAAGAAACGAACAAATCGATCGTAACACAAGCGGTGAACGCTATCAATACGTCGACTATACAAAAGGAGACTGCGCCGTGCGCTGATACGATGGCACCAAGCGTCGAAGAACAGCGCCAAGGTAAATCGATTAAATGGAACACTAGTAATATGAGTTTCATCTAATTGATATTATTTACTCGTACAATCACACCATGTTCGATATATTCGATAGGTAACGATGTTATTGAATAGCAATTCAATCGGTAATCAGGTTGCGAAACATTCGATGGGAAACGTTATTTATTTCTTATCTATCGAAAACGAAAGCATCGGATTACTCTGCGTTATGCAATGCAACAGTCATCATAAAAAATTGCATGGAAATGCAATATGCAAACGAAATTAAAAAATGCCACCTGCGGAAATACCGGATGAAATAATGGCTTTTTTCATCGTTTGTTTTTCTCATTGAAACGCATTACGCTTTTTCGCTCGTTCTCTTTGAATTTCTCGTTTCGTGTCAGCTAGATCTTTAGCTATTACACCGAAATTCCCACGAAACCAGGCCACGGTTTCACGAATCTGTGATCTCCACTTGTAATAGGAGTGGTGACTATAAATAAAACACGATTTAAATAGATATCCGTGTCGTATGTTCGAAACGCGTGCGACGAATGAAAATTCAGCATGTAACAAATAACTTAAAATTGATAAACTTGTTGTTTTCATTGAACTCGCATGGAAAATGAAAACAATAAACAAAGAAAGATTCACAGTATAAAAACGAGGAATCTGTACATAGATTTGCACTTGTCGCGCTATCTGAGAGATAAATTTATCGCGAGAGGTAAGTTTACGGCGTCTAATAACGGAGGTCTGTCGCCTAAAAAGTTAGTATGCATTGATAAAAAATATTTTGTCCTTTTCCATTTATCATCAGTTCAGTCGGACCAATTAGCGTGCACCTTTCAAAGAGGCGTTTCTGTCGCCTAAGGTTGTCCCCGGTTTTCTTTTAACGACGATAAATTGCGTGTCAATGAAAAACGCGACGGGTACAGTCACACAGTTCGTAAAGGCAGAAAAGATCCCGAAGGTCAGCAGGAGTCAGAGATGTAAACGAGAAAATTATGGTAACGACATGGATTATCATGATCCCTGCAATTATTGTAATCTCGTCGCAGGGGAAAATCGTTTCTTAACCTCTTGCGTTGCTACTATTTTTTATAACTATACATAATTAGCTATACGCGATTAAAAGATTCAATTATGGGAACTTTGCATTGCGTTCTTTTTGTATTCCTTTCATTTACAATTAAAGTCTCTGTATTCACAAGTGTGTCTGGATATAAGAAGATAAGGGGTTAATCAATACTGGAGAAGATATTGCGTGGTTCCATGTTTCTTCTAAACGTGGCCTCGAGCACAAAAGCTGTTATTCGTGAATGAATGGAGATTATTCAGTACCAGTCACCGAAGGACATCGAAATATCGTTTAACAAATTCATCTTATTGCTATTCGTAGTAACATAAATTAAGCACAACAAAATTATCGATGAGATAAATTAAACCTTCAGGTATCCTCGATCTTTGAATATTAATATGTGTCCGATATTTTTAAATCTGCAATCGGCATCGTACCACATAGAAACTTCACTGATATATTCTAAGACGCGCTATTAATTTCGTTATTTAATTGAACTTAAACATAGAATTATTTGAGACAACGATGTCTTTTGACAACGTGGATATTGCTGGTAAGAATTCGTTACACGTTCCAATGTTTACCTCGCGATAAACCGTGAAAGAATTTAATGAGACAGAGGAAGAGGGAGTGAGAGAGGGAGGGGAGAAACGAAAGGTAAAATTTCTTCAAGGATATCCCATGAGAGATATTATCTTAGCTCGTGAAACGGGAATGTGCACATTGCACATCGTACAAGTTGTACGCCAATAAGACTAAAAACTCCACGATCGAGGGTGTGTCCCTTGTGTTTCTTTGAACTGCTACTTTCATGATCAGCCGTGCATGTAGTCGTTACACGTGCATTATCATCAACACGCGCCAATTATTTATATTGTCCTTGTAGATACGCACAGCTTATAAATATACAGTGGGAAAAAAGTAGCTGTTGTCAGCTGTGAGAGAGTTGTATCTTATATCGTAATACGTTTTATACTCAGTTGACGCAAATGCTCCTTATCTCAGAGCACGGTGGTTTCTTATCAAAAGTTTCGTTTCTTTTTTCTATATCTCAGTAACTAAACGATCGTACCAGGTCCCACGAGTATCTCATCTTATCAAACTCAAGTGCTTTCGAATTTTATAAAGCTTCAATAATTTAAGCTCCTCTCTATCGTAAAATTCTGACAAGAGTTTTCGAGTACGATGAGTTCCAGAAATTGTCTTGTTTTATCTAGTTCAAGTAGCTGTCAGTTCAATTTTTCTTTTTCCTTTTTCTTTTTTTTTTTTTTTTTTTAACGAAATTCTGTGGCAAATTTGGTGAAATGCGATGTAGTGGTAGCTGCCGTTACAGCGCATGTTCCGATGCAACAAAATGGTTTTCTCCACAAGACCGATTATTGATTTTCTGCCGCTGAGCTTGTTCTTATCCTGCGCATGACAGCATATGGAAATGACCGTGATGAATCTTCGCGAAGACGTAACGCAATTTTCATAATTAATTACTGTATTCTGACGTTACAAATTTCATTGCCATTTGTTCATAGATAAATAAATATTATCGACACGATATTCCATGGAATAATTTAGTATTCACGCATACGTTGGTAGCCGTAGCGTGGCGAGAGTACATGCGTTGTTACAATTCAACGCTTGAATAATAAATCGAGTGACGACACGTTTCAGGTCAACGTACCAACTGTTAAAGCTGGTTTCATGGGGATTCTCGATAGGTGATAGTACATCGTTCGGTATACGCGAATGATCGGTATTGATCGTGTATCGCGTGCAACAGCTTGGTAAATACGACACTCGAAGCTGCACTTTGAATTATAAAACAATATACATACATCGGTATATCATCCGATTGTTTGAGTTGAAAAACTTCCGTTTTCAATACGTTTTATTTTTCAAAGCGAAACGTGCGATTCGTTTGTATAATCTATAAACGTGCATCGAAGCTCTTTTATCCACGGATCAAGGGGTCTAATTCGTAATTATTTTGTTGACACGCGTTAAGTCGAGAAAAACAGACACGCAAATAAAAATGAAGACAGATATAGCGAATGACGAAATCGTTCCGTGGCGTACGTGCTTTTGCTTATGGTAAAAAATCTACTCAGAGATTCGTTAAATTAGTCCAAATGTAATGACCTTTATCGCTTTTCGAGCTTCGATTATTAGGCACAAGGACATGCCGATTCGAAACAACACGCGATAACGCATATTTCTATCGCCATGTCGAATTTCGTGAACTCAGATAATTCGATAATTCTTACTCCATTTCAATTTTTTATATTGTAAACAGCGAGTTAATTATAACGTTACAGACAGGTCGTCGTACGTATTTTCGTACTTGAACTTTAATCCTGTTTTGAACTTTCATTCTATACACCGCAATATATTGCGTACGATTACATATCGATTACGAACGACTACACGATATATTACATAAATTATCGCATGACATATAGAGTTTTGGAAAATATAGCAATCAAATACGTAGATCGCGGATATTTATACGGTTCTGAGAAATATAGAAAAATCCAAATAATTACACAATCATATAAAACATATATAAAAATATGAAGGTGTTTGAAAAGTTCGCAACATTTCCGAGAATTGATAAGCTCTGTAATCGATTGCGATAAAATTTGAAGGGGTTAATTTATACCTTTTATAGAGATTTCATAAATTTAATTTATATGAAGCAGTATTGTATTTTATATTCGATAGAATGTCAATTCTACGAAAATACATTTTATTTGAATTTCGCTACGAACTTTTCAAATATATGAGCTATAAAATTGCTACATTTAGCGAGTGAAACAAATATTTCTCACAAATATTTCGCATGAATATCCGTATTCCAAAAATGAGAATAGAATAAGTCAGAATGTCGAACAAACAAAAAACAAAGTTTGTTGTTGAGATTAATACCGCGAAAGAAGCGGCAGTCGCAAAAGTGTAGCCAAAAGCTCTCGAGCATGAGGAGAGAATTCTAAATATAAAGTTCACCAACGCTCGGTTTTTAACGTGGAACCCAACAGGAAGGCATCAGTACTCGGTTGAAATTCGCACTCTGAAGTTCGCGAGTTCGTCTAGCCGGTTGTGTCATTGAAACGCATTCTTTATTATTGATTCGTCATTAGTTGATTGTCGAACAGTGTTGTTAACGGTACATTGTAAAGAACATGTGTGTGATCGGTAAGGATTATTCTTCCATCGATCAATAGTGAAAACGATTTTAATCTAAATGTACGGGTAAAAAGCAGAATGCTCATGCAAATGTTGCACGCAATATAATGCTCGCGTATATCTTTTATTTTCACTTTTACGTTCATTGTTTCGTAGAAACCTAAATATTTCATTCGACGAAAACAAAATAAAAATTTAAAACATCTTGTTCATAGCGCGCGAGAAAGAGTTCTTTTGTGAATCGAAGATGCGTCGGAGGGAAACGATAATTTTCTCACTAATTTCATTCTTACTATTATACGATCACATTGTTCGATTTTCTATCGAATTACGTCACATACGTTCACATTGTTAACGATCATTCGACTGTTGGCTGGCTTAACAAACTAGCTTGGCACCGGGTCAGATCTATCATAGTCGTTTGGGTGCATCTTTTAAAATTGGTCGTTATTATTATATTATTATACACATAAAAATAACCGGATGCTACAATGAAATGCCTTAGAAAATATCTGACTTCTATCGTAATCGCGTATTGGCGTTGGTAAATTTGTTCACGATCTGTACATTTATACTCGCGTCTTTGTTGCACAATCCTTTGTCTCCTTGATATTTATCAATGGCCATACGTCTACTCATCAAGCAAGTGAAAATGCAATTAATTACACGAGTATCATAGATTCTGTTGCTTTCAGAACCCAAGGATAAAATCACAATAAGGACGTCGGGGATAATGAAGTCTCCCCGAAAATTCTCAGGGGTTGTAATCGCGATGTGCGGTTTACCAGGTCGTGGAAAAAGCCAAGTGGCACAATGCCTTTCGCGCAGACTCAACTGGAACGGCGATTCCACTAAAGGTTGGGAATTCTGTTTTGTTTACTGCCAATTGCTACACTTAAAAACGAAACCTGTTCATTAAATCATATTAGTCATCTTAAATAAGCGGTTTCGTAGTATTATTTCCATTCGACCAACAATTATCTGTGTCTCTTCTTTTTTTTTCCTTTTTTACTTCCTATTTTGTGGTTGTATTATGTGTACAAGTCACGTGTCTGATCATTAATTCGTTAGTTTTTCATTTTTCCCGTTTTTGTTTTCAACACGGTCGTTAAGAGGATTTATTACATACGCTAAATAGACTTGTTACGTAAATCAACATTTGTGGCGCTTTGAACAAATTTTAATTTCTATTTTGTAATATATTACATTGTGCTCTTCCTAATTTTTACAACCTTATAAAATACTACAAATAGATATATTCTCTACATACGCATATACGTATACCAGATGGGGACTATATAACATGGTGGAAAAAAAAAACATTATTTCATATTGTTCCTTTGTGAAATGCTAAATAATTGTTCTATGTTATTACGTCCCGGGACCTATTTATATTTCATGTATAAATAAAACTATTCTTATATATTTTATACTGCATTAATTTCGTCATACCATTATAGTAACGATGGTAATAATAAAAAATTTATAATTACAATACGAAGTTGATGTGTACTTATTAACCGTGTACTATAACGAAACTTAAATCATACCATGATTTGAATATTATATCGCAGGTCTACTTTATTAAAGTTTATGTTTAAAATTAGCCATTGTTCCCTGACTTTGCATAAGCTAGGTTTTAATGCTTTGGGGACCTCGATGTACGAACCATTCTATGACTTAGGCAAAAGTCTATATACTTTAGTATATAGTACATAGATAGCGTATATACCTTCTACATCTCTAAATCAATGCTTTTGCGTAGGAATTTGCATGGCGCGATCAAGATAAGCTGCGCTATCGTTATCCATGGGGAGAAAGCTACATCGACGCCATGCACCGCGTGGAACCGGTTATTGCTGAATTACAGAGATCCAACAACATCTTGGTCGTGTCTCATCAAGCTATTCTGCGCTGCATCATTGGCGTTTTCACAGATAAAAAACCGGGAGAGGTGCCTTACGCTGAGGTGCCACTGCATACCATCATCCGAGTCAGCAGCCAGGGTTGCAATTACAAGGTGGACTTCTGCAAGTTACCCATCGAGTGCATAAACACGACTCGCGTGAAGCCGAATAATTGTAGCGCGGACAGAACCGCGGACGATGCTCTGCTCACAGTCCCAGCACATTTCGACATACCGGATCCTTGGCGAAATCTTGGCAGCGGACCCATTCTCGTACAACAACACTGAGAAACCGCTCGGAGATCCAGGATCATGTCGAAAATTCGATGTCTGTTTGTTTGTAAGCCCTGGAGCTTTCAGCAGTGATGTCTTCTTGGAATATTTTTGCTTTTGAATTCAGGCAGGGGATGAAGATTTGAAATATCATGCAAGTATGGATTGAATATATTATTAGTACATATATATGTATAAGTAGATCGCTTTAAGGTATCTTTAAGAAATACAGATTCGATGAGACGGAAGATGATGATATCGGAGTCAATTCTAGATAAATAGATTGGATAGATCGCGTGAAAGAAACGACACGTAAAATCAAATAATCGTTATCGAGACTGGATATTTATTTCTGAAATTTTCATTTTCTCATGAATCCCGAGAAACTTAGGTCGTTTCAACTTTGACTTGTTTATCGTCGAGTTCCGTTACCTTCGCGGGATGTACTCCGATTGTCATGTTTTTCCTCGTTGATTCTGTTCCCATTGGCAATAATTTAGTATCCTACTGCTGGAGCCCTCTATACGTTATGTTTAAGCAGTTTAATTTTAATAATCATATACAAGTCAAATGTTACATTAAGTCTAATATGTCGCAGATGACTATCGCAAGAAATATTTTAATTGTACATCGTAAAATTCAGAAAGACAGGCAATCTTTTAAATTGTAAGAATGCGAAACATGTCTTTCGTATTAAATTCTATTTCAAAATATTGATATAATATATACAACGAACACACGAAAGACAGTTTTTTTAGTATTGTACTATTTATAGGTGATAGAATTTTAGATTTATGTATTTTCGTTTGCCTAGTTCCTAGCACAACGATTGTAAGCCTCGAGATTTGGACGATATTAGGATTTTTATTACTGTAAAGTACAATTGAAAGATACTATATCGTAGCGTTATATAAAGTTTGACTATAAAACGGACCTGATATCATTGTTAACAAGGAAATAACGAATATTGTATTTTTCGAGTGTGTATGAGTGTTCGAACGATAGATGTATATTTCTAGGCACAAAATTAGCGGTATACTGTGCTACGGTCTCATTAAGAAATGTCAAACATTCGAGCAAAGTATTTTTCTCTACGAAGGAAAGCGCGAGAAATAATCAACAGAGGCGATTAAGAAAGAAAAAAAATCGATATCGAATGGTGCCTTCTTCTGTCGATATACTGTTACGTTTCACTTAGAGTTATATTCTATCTCGTGGACCGCATAAATATGCATAATATTTTATTAGGCATCACGTGGAAATCTCCGAGCAATCCATTTATCCAGAACAAGCTCGAGGATTCGCAAAATGTGAATAGAATAAAAAATAAATAAGCCTTACGGAACTAATTTATTCTGAGATGAACTAAGTATGGCAGGGGGCAAATTAATTTTCTATACAAGTATACAAATGGCATAAGTTATCTAGTCCATTCATTGCTGAACATTCTGGCGTTCTTTCTTTTCTCTTTTGCTATGCGGGAATCGACATAAAAAATTATACAGCGTTCTAAATGTTAAGTCGTATTAATACCTTTTAAACTCCTTTGTTTGTTTGTTTCTTAATTGTATATTGTATTTTCGAGCTATCGCGGGGAGACGCGGTCGTTAGAATACGCGTCAACGGGAATCGTAAATTCCCGTTACGATTAGAATAATCAACACCACGAATAGTTCGATCCCCGTATTTCGGTTAGGACAATCGGGGTAGTTGTTGCGGTATAACACTGGGAGTCACAGAGTTATAATAATGTATATTTCCAACACTTTATACAATCACACAAAGTAGTAACGCCGTTGATTAAGATACAGATAACGAAAAGAAGGATTATTCTTAGATGAGAGAAGAAGAGCTATAGGAGCTCTAGGCTCTTGAGAGCTGTAGGAGCTGTCGGACTTCTGGATACTGTGAGAGCGGTAGGAGACTCTAGGCCGTGTAGGCCTAACATAACTTCCGCAATTAACATTCAATGACTCGTGTATATGACTAGAATGATTCAATAGAAACAGGTACAGCTTTGAATAAGTTTGACTAGATAAAAAGTGATTATCAAGTAAACTGCGAACATGCATTTGTGAGAAATTTATGAACGTACGTAATATGCAAAAATATATAAAGTACGCAAAATAGAGTAGTCGTTAGAATATTTAGTAAAGCAAGTTTCTGCTTAGGTTGCATTCCTTCAGCAGTATCCATAAAAATATGAATTTGAATAAATATTCGCAGTTTACTATTCAAGACCCTGATGGAAGCTTAGACAAAGTCTTAACTACAAATCTTAAAAAATCAGCAAAAGTACAAATATTTCATAAAGTTTCACCATTGTTTCAATGTGAAACGACGAGATTCAATAAAATCCCGTCAGTATCCATTTTAAATGCCCGACCTCATCAATTTGGCAGTATAATCTCTTTGTTTACTCGCCAAATGGAGGTCCAAGCTTCTCAGCATTCTGTCTTGAATCTCTGAGGCACGAAAACTGTTACATATCGATTCCGGTTTGTAAACCAATTTTAAAGAATTATTATTTTCTATGATAGTAACAAAAAATCAAAATCAGTAAAAATATCGATTTCTACGTCCATTATGTTTTGATTCTATACTTTGTACGGTTCTGCCTTCTTTACATTACAAAAACAATATTTAAAAAATTGTTTGCTAATATCATAACTACATCACAAGATATTTGTTTGTTTCATTATTGTAGTATCGGAAAAAAGGACAGGATTAGGATAATTTAGATTTGTAAAATTCTCCTAATACTATTTATTTAAGATAAATAAAAATAACAGAGATTAATTGGACAGAGAACGATAAATGTTCAACTTGAACTAAAACACAAAAGTCTTATTCCACTCAAATCACTCTCGCGTCTCTTTGTCTTTTCTCGTCCCATCGAACACGTGTTCCGAAACCCCCGTGGCCAGAGTCACGCAGGCTCTTTCCACAAAACTATCCACTTGAAAGGACCGTCGACACATTGATGTACTCGACGGCGCCGCGGCTCTTGCCACTTTGTATACGGTTCGGCCGATATCTTAGGCCTTTTGCCCACGATACTACATTATTTTCTTTCACTTGTACTTAATATGAAAATTCTTCTGAATATCACTTTTATAACATGCAGCGAAAAATGATCGGAAACTTCTTCAAAGAATAAAATTCTTTTTACGATGTTTTTCAATACATGAGAGAAAATGGATTGAATCATTATAAATCTAATGCTTTACGTTATAAATTAGCTTGCAAGGAAGCTAAATAGAATATCAAGACAGTTTTCAAAAAACAGATACGAGATACTTGGGTTCCGGAGACGTTTCAAATTTCTGAGGAGCATAGGAAATTAATGATCATGGCAAAGAGGCCTCATAAAGAGACCAGAGAAGATGCTGGAAAAATCGAATAATAAATTTATAAATTAATGTTACCGAGATCGCTGGTATAGTCCGTTGTGTACGTTCCCTCTTTGATCTCTCGTTGCAGTTCCAAGATTCTGGCCAGCGCCAACTGCAGATACTCTCTGGCATTCGGCTCCTGTATAAACACCACATGAGTATACACGCTCTTAAGTACTTAGTTTATATCTTACAATTTGCAGAATCGATAATTCTCTCATAATCGACATTCGCGCCGCACTCATGGAATTTACCTTCATCGGTTTGGCCTTCTTGCTGTCGTTGTTTCCATCTGCCAAGCACGGAGCCTGTATCGTACGAATAGAACACAATTAAAAATTAAACGTGTACACAAAAATCCTTTTTCTCGAACCACTTACCGACGAATATCTTTTCATTCTTACTGAGACACAACAAAACCACGAAACAACTTCACCATCGATCCGCTAACGACCTTTTACGAACGACTTCACGCGATAACACTTTCTTTGTGGCAGAGAATTAACGGTAGTCAAAAATAAATTCCTGATCTCGGTCTTAAGCTTCTGTAGCTTTCCTCTTCCTCCCTGGATCAGAGATATTTCCCCTTCGCGTTAATGGTTCTTTCGTCCATCCAGATTCTTCTCCTTCCCCCGAAAGACGATTCTTTCCTCTTTCCAGAGTACGGTAGTTAAGAATGTAGGAAGACCGTTGACTGGCGTCGATGGGCATCGACTAACCACGTCCAAATCGTAGCAGTCCCTTGTTGCAGTAGAGACTGCTGCGAGGGTGACGGTTTGCCATGGCTTCACCCTCTCTCCGCTCCCCTTTCAAAACACCTAGAAATGTGCCCCTTGCACTGGGCCACCCCTGCAGATGCGAACCATTGTATCGGGAACCCCTGTTTGTTCGACGCGTGCCCTGTGCCCGATAAAAGCGGTTGGCACGCGCCCCTTACTCGAAACTCACAGCGAATACGTTACGGACATCCCGGAACAGCGGCCATAGAATTGCTGTTTGTTACCCGTTTCACCGAAGATTGCGGGGATAAGACTCTAATAAATCTTGCCCCACTGGTTACTATCGATTCTTACGCAAAATGGAAACAAAACTGTACAATGGAATAAAGAATGGTTTATTCGTGGAAGTTAGGTTGAAAGGACGTGGAAGTGCTGTGTTAACTGGACAGGGTTTTGGTTTGTTAATGTTATGGTAATTGGTCGTTGGCATCTGCATCAGATTTTTAAGTCTTTCGTATTACGTATACATCTGTTCATAAGTATTAGGATACTTGATACAACCTGACCTCAATTCTAAGCTGAATTATTTAGAAAATTCTTTATTTTTATGAAACACATATTGATTGCACACTTTTTGCTGCTAGTGCATGTCTGGTATTCGTATCTTACTTGCAGTCAACGCGGAAAGGAGATATTTGAAATTTCTTAGAAAAATACCTTTCTCGATAATTTCCACGTAAAGTTCCAACACGTGGCTTACCGTGCTTCTTTCAGGATTACGCATCGTTATCGATCACAGCATCATTTCATTTCCATTTTGCACGTTGCACAGAAATTTTTCTCGAGTTCTTCCTATTTTTGCCTTCCAAAACCAGCCTTCACCTGTTCCGAGTAAAACACGAGCTCTCGAAACGACAGGAACGTTTATTTTCTTCGTAAGGTCACTACTACACGAGCGTTGTAATAAATTTTTCAAATTCACGGACACTGTCAACACTCTACATGTTAACATGATTTAATCATACCCAATTACTAGTAGGTTGTTCAGAAAGTTTTGTAGTTTTGTTATTATGAACTTCTATCGAATAATGAACAAATACTGTTTTAAGTTGGCTACTAAAGAGAATCGAAGAGAAACATAGAAAACAATTAATTAAATAATAATAAAACAATTTCCTTTTCCCAGTGAGACTAGTAACTAGTATATTTCCCAGTGAATATAGTAACTCGAATAGCTAAGCATTAGGCGATATTTGGCACAGTCCGCGCAATGCTCGGTCATTTTTTCGAACGATCCAGAAAGCCAACTTAACACACAGCACGGTACGTCTAGTGGGAATAACAAACCCGAGTCCAATTTTTATTCACAGAAACACAGAAAGATTATGGTACAAGTCAGTTGGCTACAAGTTATGTCCGGGCATTTATATATTCCAACCTTGCATCGATTCACTTGGAAACGATTCCGTCCTTGCGTGGCCTAATTACAGTTATAATAGGGGTATCGAGAAGACGTCCAGACGTTATCTGAACGACGAGAACATCTATAACTTACGGAAACGCGACGGCCAATAGACGTGCGAGGCTAAATCCTGTTAACAAGGGTACACGTCAAACAGAAATTCTCGATTAACAAGCGAAGGGGGCAAGGTCGTCAGACAGAACACAATTAATGCACACAGTCCCTTCTAACGCCGTCTCTAATTAAATTTCACCACGCGATTCAGTAACGTCGGGATCCTCTCTTCTCTTACATGCGTTGTTCAATTTGCCCCGATACAATCCGTCCAAGGACCAGAACCGGTCCTTCTTGATACAGAACTGTGATAACTAATTATATTACACTATTATTACACTATTATTATATATATTACACTATATATTACACTATATATTATATTATATTATATATTACACTATATATATATATATATATATATATTACACTATATATTACACTATTATTTTACATCGAAGACAATTAATGATGTTGAAAATTCTTAAGTTAAAAGCTGAAGGTATACTTTACATCAAAAAAAAAAATTATCACGATTGCACATATAGATTTACAAATATTTATAGTTACAATGAAGAATTTGACACATGTATTCATTATCTCTAGTAATTCAATCATAATTGATCATTAAACATAATTGAAACATTCAACATAGATCTACTCTACTTGGGAATGGTTCTTGATTTTTAACAAAATATTCGCTGTGTTGACATCTAGGGATTGTTTTAAAAAATGAATTACGATCTAGAGTCTTAGGTCGGTCTTGTGTCTTCGGTACTTTTTAACTCGCGAGGAACGGTCGCGTTCAGTTCCTGTGTGTTTCTCCGGGACGTCGAGCTGAAGCTGGTTTCCTTGAATTTCCTTCGCCTAACCATTCGTTTCCTTTGTGAAAATTTCATTCGTCGATTACCATCGCTGCTCGTTCCTGCTTGACAGACGCTTGACTTCCTCTTCTTCAGAAAACAACAAAGATATCTGTTGAATCTGTAAGCAAAACGTTGTTCATCGATCAGTACGAAACTTTATATTCAGATATGAAAAGCTTTCTGTTTGTTTTTCAATTGTTTGTTTGCTTTTTTGAGTTTTCGGTTTACAAACCTGTTTGTTTACAGACGTGTACTCGTTTATACTGCTTTGTTGTTTCTTTGGTCAGTTATGATGTAGAGGTAGTGAAATGAGTATGGATATGTTATCATTTCATGCAACATGTAGTACAGAATGTAATATAATAATTAGAATGCTGATATTTATGCATTTCAAAATATTTAAATAACATGGAAAAAGATAGAAGGGGAGTGGAACAAAATTCTGTTTAGGTTCCATTTTTCTAATCGTGTTCGTAAGAACATAAATTTGCATAAACATTTCCATTCTATATATAGTATTTTAAGGAGAATGTGTGCTTCGACTTGTTATTTCGTTTTACTATGTTTTAGGTTTAATAGCTGACATTTGATAGGTCGCTTATCTTGTCATACTCACCTCACGCGAAATGTTGTGCTGGCAAAATATAGAACCAAAGGATTGACGCAGCTGTTGATGAAGGTCATGACAAAACCAATAATCCTGAAGATATGCCAATATTTATTGTAGTCATTCAGCGTTGATGCGAAAAAGTGAAACCAAATCATAAAGATGTGATACGGCAGGAAGCAGATGAAGAAGATTAGGACGATGGAGATCACCATTTTTCCAACCTGTTGATCACAGAGAACGAAAGATACGTATTAAACTGGGACAACTAACTTGGTACTTGGTCTAATTAGTTAAAATTTAATTATTAGAAACCTAGATTAGAATATTTTTTAGTAAGACAGTAAAAAATCTGAGATAAACAGTTAAATGTAGATTAGGCATTACAGTATTACTTCTTAAATTCTAGAATATACAGAAGATTTTCTCTTCCTCTCTCTTTTCCATCATCTTACGTGTAGAACAGACAAAGATTTGACATGACAACTAGCGCTTGTCAGCAAGTTTTACGATATGTCCGTTTAAAAATATTGTAGTATCGTGGGCAAAAGGCCTAAGATATCGGCTGAACCGTGTACAAAGTGGCGAGAACCGTGGCGCCTTTCAAGTGGATAGTTTTGTGGAAAGAGCCTGCGTGACCCTGGCCACGGGGTTTCGGGACACGTGTTCGATGGGACGAGAAAAGACAAAGAGACGCTAAGGGTAGTGTTAGTTGAGACGCCAGCGAGAACGAATGCAAAAGGAGTGCAGTAAAATTTACATCACAGTCTAAGTAACAATTTATTAGAATTTAAATTTATTTGCAAGTTGACTGCATATATAAGCAGTGTAATTTCATAAAAATATCATACAGGTAGCAATTTCAATTTCTCTGTTCTACACCTTTTCACTGGTATACCTGTATACCAAATATTTGTATACCAAATATAGAACTTTTGTGTCAAAATTAGATTTACTTGAAAATTGTATAATTTCATAATAATATCGATTCACTCTACCTTTCTGCGTGATCGAATTTGCTCCAGCCGCTGCATTGGAGATAATTCGCAGGGCATATTTCTGGTGGATAGTTGAAGATGTCGAACAATTTGAAAATAAAATACTGATATGATGAGTAGAGGAATGATGTAATAAGCCAGGAACTTGAACAGCACCACCCCTCTCCTATAGCTTGCCCCTGCGTTTCAGAACGAGAAATAAATTAATACGACTTCGTGGGTGTGAAATGAAAACACGGAGAAATGTCCAATATTTCAGCGTGTGAGATACTCACCCAATTCCACGGGGAAAGGGTTACAGATGTGGATGCTGGAGTTAGTTGTTATGTCGATGTCCATCACGTCAGAGAAGAGAGCAGCAGGCATCGACAAAACAATCGCCAGCACCCAAATAAGGCAAGCTATTAGTAGCGCCAATGGTACTGCTTTCATCCCGGCTACATGGCGCCGAAGAGGATTTACAACCGCGTAGTACCTACGATGCAACACGAGCATATCTTTCTTTTATTTGTAAATCAATTTTTATTGAAACCTTAACCCTGAAATACTATAGAACGGAGTAATTTATACCCCACTTAAATGTTTCATTTACAGATGGCTGTTGTGCGTGTATTTATTACTGTTGAGAAATGGTTGTTATTTATACGTTCCGAGCTGTCTCGTGCAACAAATGTACCAACTGTAATATTAATATGTTGGCAAGATAGAAATCTTAGATTATATATAGATTTCTGTTTTACAATTTATTTATTATTTTATTTTATTTGCTTTATTACTAAATTTATTACTATTGGACAAGGGTGTTTAACGCCTTCTGTTTTATTAAACGTCACTAACGATACTAATTCAAATATGCAGATAGATCCTGATAATTATTTGACATGGAAGAAATCAAAATTATTTAGCAACGTATCGTTTGTTGGAAATAAGCGTTGTGTTAATAAAATGATATGTAATTTTCAATATAGCGTTAATTGGATTGTTTATAAATGCAGTATTGCAGGGTTAAGATTAAATGATGTCTGATTAAATGAATTCTTCAGTTATACTTTATTTTAACGTTGAACTTTCTTATTAATGTAAATTAATTGATTTTCTTAATTAATAACGAAATTAATTAATAACGATTAATAGCGAAAAGGAAATTGGACGTTTGAGATTTCATTTCGATTACTGATTAAAGAGTCGATTGGTCCATTAATGGGGCGGAACTTCACTAAAGTTAGGACGACCAGCCTATCCCTGAGACAACAATTTCCTCAACCGTAACTGGGTTTGACAACTTACCTCTCGGCTGATAACGCGGTCAGAGTGAAAACTGAGACACCGACTGAAATATCCTTGACGCACTCCGATAATTTGCAAACTGTCTGTCCCCACGGCCATGAATCGAATGTGAATATAACAGACGTGAGTGGTACACTCGTTAGGATCACCTGAAATAAACGAAAATTAAAATTAAAAATATACACGTGTATTTTATTGTATTGTATTTCCACGGTCAATTGTACTCGTGTTATTCAATCTACCCTTTATCGAAATTTTATTCGAATATTTTTCTGTACTTTTGCGAAATTTAATTGAATTCTACGAATATATGGGAAACGTTTTAAAATCTGTTTCGTTGAAAACCCTTTATCGAAATTTTATTTGAATATTTTTCTGTAATTTTGCGAAATTTGATTGAATTCTACGAATATATGGGAAACGTTTGAAAATCTGTTTCGTTGAAAACGACGCCTTCGACATTTCGATAGGTGAGAGCGATAAAATAAACAATACTTGATATTATATTTGTACGGCATCGAGCATATAGTAAAATTATTAGGAAAACATTTATCAGGATTCATTGTTATCGAGAAAATTAAAATAAAAATAATCCGCGATTATGATACAGAAAAATCTATTAAAAATATTCGTGATGAATTCACATCCCACGTCCTTTTAACATACTGTGTAACGTTCACTCAATTTGCGAAAAAAAGATTCCCTCATTAACTCGCTAAATTTCGTCTGAAATACGGACGTCTCTGATGAATTTCGAGATAAAAGGGGGATATTAACAGGAACGTTTTGTATTGAATATTATAATAAAAAATGTAGATTAAGCGAATTTTCTGCAATTTCATGCGGGATGTAGAAATTTCGTCGTATGATCGAACACTCAATTATGCTGTTGCACTTTTTTCTCAGTGTTAATCGTGAAATACACATTTTCTTTTTGTTTAAGCATGATCGTTCGAACACTATAATCGAGAAAATATTTATTTATGATTTTCACAGATGATATCGTATGGATCGCATTAATCTTTGATTATTCTCCGTCCGGCTATAAATTGTCCATGGATCAAGATGTATAGCTACATATATCATAAAGTAAGCTCGATATCCACGAAAATAAGCGCGTTTATAATCGAACTCGCTATTGGTCCACGATTACGTGTCCAGAACAACGGAATTTTAACGTCTGATTCAAGGTCTCATATAGCATGTGCTTCTTTTAGAAATTATTTATGAAAATATTTGAATATTTCTAGAGATTTTTATGAACGTATTACGTGTGTGATAGAAAAAATTTTGAAATTTCGTTACTAGACTATTATGATCATATTGATAATATATGTAACAAACTAAAGAACATGTATAGAAGTTACAAGATATTTATTTCAAGCATACAATTCACAGAAATCGCTATATCATATAAAAATATATTGTATTATACAAGAATAATTATACATTTCTAGGAGACTTAAATTCTTCTATATTATATGTGATAATAAAGAGTAATGTCTGCGTATTTGTACGATATAATACATTTTATCAATATAACCACGACAGTCGACAATGACAATAAAACTGTCATAATATATATCCAGACAAATTTTCTACGATGGGCCCTCAGATGCTTTCGTGCGTTATCGTACCTAATTACATTCTACGCGAAATCGATGACGGAGAAAGTACCGGATGTTCTGAACTCGCTCGCGACAGATTTATACGCGCGATCCGACAGTCTGAATAAATTCGATATATTGCCGGGATACAAATGACATGGGGTCCTAGCAACATTTTCCGATTGACGGGAAATCGAAATGTAAAAAAAAGGATCCCGACGAAGGAAGGAAAGATTTTTCTCATCTATATTCGGAATATTCATGGCTTGTTAGTTTTTACCATTCCAGCTTTGTCGCAATTTATTTCCAACTTATTGGACATTCATTTTGATTTATTATATATATTTAGACGCGGAATACAATGGGTAGCAGATGGCTTTTTCAAGATGTATGAATCATAACCACAAGAAGTACAATTAAATATTTATCCCTTCCGTGTTAATAAGCTGATGAATCTTTTGATTGTAGCTTGCAAGAATAATAGTAGATTAGTTTAATTCTATCCAGTTAATTATTCATATAGAAATATGTTTTTACAAAATTTATGCTATGAAATTTTGAATACATTTTATATTTTACGAGAGGAAACTTTCGACACGTCTTGTCCATCTGAACGTTTCTCAAACGTGCACGAAATCTTTTTCCATTTTATTCGACGTCAGAGATCCTTTTTTTTAACGTCGGTCTTAAATGATACATTAGAGATAATATATGCACATATTGTCCTTTCTTACCAAAATATCGCCCAGAGCCAACGAAAACATGTAGACAGTGGATGTATTTCTTGCAGTGGAATCCGCACCCAACGTAATCATCATCATTCCATTTCCAAATACACCCACTATCAGGATTATTAAGAATAATCCTGATACAATGTACGTTTCTGGGCGATGCATGTATGGAACGAAAACACTCTCCTGGACCAAATTCGTCACATTCGAATTCATGGCCATCTGTAAAAGAATAAATCCACGTCTATGCGTTATGTATTTTATTTTCATTTTCAAACGTTGTATAAATAAATAAGTCTCTTTTATATTTATCATTCAAAATATTTTAGTTGGAAATGGAAAGGAATAAGCCTTGCGCTATAGTGTGATTTTTCATTTTCCGATACGCCGTTCCTTTTGTCCCATGCAAAACCCACGCGTCCATATCTGGATGCTCGATAACGAATCGCGGCACAATAAAAACTAATCAGATCGATCGCTTTGCTATATGACCTTTCTACCATTTTAAATTGATATAAACTCAACGACAGCGAGAACTTCGAACGCTGCACGGTACGGCATTTAGATGAGGATTTAGGACAAAAATCAGAATTTGCTGGCCGCGTTCGCACGCTTGCGGGCTACGTTTGCACGTTTGCAGGCCACTTTCTCAGGTTCTACAGTGCGGCGTTTGAATGAGGATTCGGGACAAACATTTTAAAAATATATATAATATGCAGTTTTCCAGAAACTTAATATCAGGGAATTCGATGTGAATAAAAGTCTGTTTACCAAATATCCCTTAGTATTTTCCCTACTTCCTGGTTCCGTTCAAATATTATAATTATTTATTGTTTTTGTCTAGTCCCTTTTCCTAAATTAAAAAAAATAAGATTTTTTGTCAGATATTATAAACATCTAGTAAAGAACAGAGTTTTTATGTAAAAAATTTTGTTGAGACAAGTGTGGTAAAGAATCAGCCTGCGTGACGCTGTTGAGAACTGTTCGACTCGAAAATGCTCGTCGATGCTATTTCGAAACTTCATATTCTGACGAGAAATCAATACAAAAGTAATTAGAATAGAAGCTACTATAATAGAAGCTACAAATTGTTTAGAAAGTCAATTTTCCATGGAAAAAGGTTACTATTGTTGACATGTATAGCAGCAGTCCTCAACTACCTAATGGTGAAATGAACGAATGGTTCAATATAAAAATTTACAGCTGGAAAGATAATTCCAGATTGACTATCATAATGTAAGGGTTTATAATGTAAAGTAGCAGCATTCAAAAGAACAAATAATTCTGAAGGCAAGCTGAATACGTAATTCCAATTTCTAAAAGTTTTTTCAGTTTCGTACCAATATAGACGACTGTTATCGAACAAATTTTTCAGAAGTCGAACAATGAAAGTTGATAGAGTTGGTCAGTTTAATTTCCACGTGAATCGAATGTGTAATAGATGTCCTGATACTAATCGAATACTAACGATATCGCTTTAACGATACTTGAAAAGGAGTTCTAGCTCTTCTAATGAAGTAAAACGCAGATACACACGAATTAATGAAATCTCGTTCTACATCGTTTGATTTCCAAAGGAATTTCTTATCTTCTTAGGAAACAGTGTTTTATACGTAGTAACGATACCATCGATGAACGTATGTGTAAATTTCACGAGCTGAGTCGCGTATCTTGCACGATCGTATTCTTCGAAACTTTATGGCTCCCCATAACGATTCTCCCGTCTGTGAAACTACGTATTGTCTTGCTTCGTTACCGGCGAAGTTAAACTAAAAGTGGTGTCGAAGTGATATTTCACGGAGTTGATAAATAAGAGAAATGGAACGAAATCGACTGCGTTCGAAAGAAATTGCACCATCTGAGTTTAATTTATCCACGTCGCAGAAGCGCTGAAACCTCGTTATTTCACAAACATTTCCAACGATTTCATCACGCTTTCGTGATTTCGTGACTGGTAATATACTCCTTTCGATTCCCTGTTTGTCGAATTTTACGAAGATCTCTGCAGCTTCAGCGCGATGTTCTATGTCCCATGAATCAGACTAGATTTACGCCTGAACTTCGTGAACGAGTTTGAAGCGAATACAACGTGTGACGAGTTTCGTGCCATGCGTTAAAAGAGTCCAACTTAGTTTTCAAACAGTCAGTGAAACGTAAAGCAACCCTGGCCATGGTATAAAAGGATATACAGGGTGTTAAAGCTGTGGACGATATTTATAGGATTTTATATATTACATGTCAAACGTGAAGGTAATGAAAAAACGCTTATATAGAAAAATATTATTCGAGGCTTATTTTTTAATATACATAGTTGGTTAACGAATTATTTTCGAAATAAATATTTATCCAGGATAGTTATTCGAAAATCATTTTAAATTCACCGATAGCTGCATAGATCGATGAATCAGCTGATGAAACTTTCTCTTCATTCTATTCACATCTCGCGTTTCTCATTTTGAGTCAAATAGAAATTAAATATATAACAATGGAAATTCTATCGTCGTTTATTTTCTCAGGAACAAGGGACGTAAAGTTGGAGTAAAATAAAGAGAAAAAGCCGTAATTCATAAATTTTTACCGCAAAATTAAATTGTTTATGAATTGAAAAATAAGCTGTAAATCTTTTTGTGTATGAATATTTTGACCTGTTGAATGATACACTATAAATGTCGCCCACTTTTCCTCATCATCTTGTTACAAGTATCGTGTTAAAGATGTAGTCCTCAAAGTGTTTTTTTAATCGTCTACAATCCCAGATGAAAGGAGAACTATCGTATTACGTTCTCTTAGAGCAATTGAAAAATAACTCTCATACTTGCGATCGAAACATTCAATCTGCTAGTTTCAGACCCGTTAATGGCACCAGTACCATGCCCTCGACATTCGGAATATGGTAGGGTGAAATTGAATTGCGGTTTTGGAATTTCTCGATCGCAAAGAGAAATGATCGTGATAGAAGGAGTATACCTTGTGTCAGACTCTATCAGTTGAAGTAAATTTACGGAAAACAGAATGCCACGGAAATGTGTCAAGTTTGACATAATCCAATCACATAGACTATTAGAAATATTATAATTATTAAAAATGTAACTCCCTCCGATAATGCACTAGTAAAATCATCTTGTTCCGGTATGCAAGCGATACATAATTTTATAAACTATACTATTATCATTATACTATTCTTTGCATAAGTAAAATATACAAAATTTGGCAAATATCGACAGGCATTTAGAAATCGCCCTACTACTATAGCTCGCACACGGAATTAAAAGGATTGTCATTGCATTCATAGTTGCAGTAGTATTTGCAATAATTGATATTAATGACGTTATGCGAATATTATCCGCCTTGTCGCTGAAAGTGATTATTCGAAATTGCTTCGGACTGAAATGCCGTGAATTCGTTGCGACAGAGAGTAACAGGTGTCATGTTGTAAATATAACGCAGCGGGACGCGACTAAATGTAATTTTTTAATAACGACAATCCTGGTCGTACTCGCGACGAGCGAAATGGCGATTGCGATGCGCAGATTTAACGTTGTAAAAATACGTCTGTCATATACATATTCTATGGTGTGCCACGATCAACGGACTGAAACCGATTGCCGATGAAGTATGGCCGAAAAATGGACGATGTATGTATAACTACGTTTCAACGATCTATTCTAATGGGCCACGCAAATTCATTCACGTTCAAATTCGACCAGTCGTGCGAAAAACGCGATTTTATTCTTTTATTCTTAAAGGCGATAATCTGGTTTCATGTATAGAATCAATACACAATAAAAGCAGCTGATATTACGATATTGATTTATCGTTTTCACGAGTGTTGGATTCTCTGTACCTGTTATAGGAAATTTGCCCAGTTTGATATTATACACGGATATACGATACAGAAAAATTAATAAACTAACTCGATAGTATTTCAATCTTATGTGTATTGAATGATAAATTTGTTTTTTAGCCGATCTGGAACGAATACCTGAATCACGCTCTAAAACCAATTATATTCATACTAACATACTCCACTGTAATTCTGTTTTAGAATAGTAAAAACTTTGGTCGAATATGAGAGATGTGCTTATTTTGGAGGTTCTCTGTGTACAAACATTAGAACACTTTCCAGAAACTAATGGACAAATACCTTAGAACGAGCTAGCTTATTTCTTAGAACGAGCTAATCCGAGTGATAACAACGGTATTAAAATATATCGATTAATTTCAAGTATATTCTACGAGTTAAATAATGACGTTGATTCCTGCTCATACAATTGTTACGTTTCTGTTTTTATTCGTTTTAACAAGACAATGGACAATGCGTTGGAATAAATATTTTTATATTTAATATGAAGGGAAGACATTTCTAACGAAAAAAGATGTATAATTTCAAATAAGATAATCGTATCGACGCAACGTGTATGTATAATGGTAATAACTATATTAAGATAAACCACAAATGAAATATCTTCAAGAGTGTTCTTACGCACCAGCGTATGGGAACATTTTAATCAATAATATACATATGTATGTAGAAACCAATACCTATATAGAAGTTCCAATACATTCATAGCGTTCTGTACTGCAGATGATATTGCAATGGAAACCGAATGGTGGCCCATTAATTTCGGGATAACCAGAAATTGGTATTCGGAAAGTCCAAGCTATGGTTTAGGTTCCATTAATTATTTACTAGTCGGAACTTGTGAGTTTGAAGCGTGCTCTTTTAGAAAAAAGTTCCTGATGTATTGTCGATGTCGTGTTTACGGATGAACTAGCATTAAGTATCGATAGATGAACATACTATTTCCACGTTTGCGATGCGGAGATATTCCACAGCTTGTGTAACTTTAATTAATGTCTCAGCTTCGATTAAACTTTAAAGCGTTTTGAATGGAATATTCACGCAAGTTCGCAAATGTTGTGTCGAATTATAATGATTTGTAGAACCACGCACAGTGTCGCGAGACGTCGTCCTAACGAAGAAGATGAACGATACATCGCCGCGTCGAAGGAAATGGGGGACTGTTAAGAGGTAACCATTACAGGGAAGATCCGATCCGAAATTCACTTTACGTATATTTATCGACCATATTCTCTGTTATATTCTTTTATGAGCTATGGGATCGTTTAACTTCTCCCTAACGATCGTCCCTGTGTCACAGAAATTGCATCGGTGGATCGTTTCCTTGGTGTGTAAAAGCTGAAAATTTTCTGATATGAAAGAGATATTCTCAATACACGTTCGTAATACGTTGGTAATAGGCTCGTAGATAAAATACTACGATACATTCAAGCTATTTGAGGCGAGTAAATGCACGATACACTATAGAAACATAATGGCGCTGGTTTCGTAGTTTTTCAAGGCAGGCTGTTTTCTTTGGTCTATAATTTATGGAATGTTCGCGCGAAGCTTCACAAAGCGGGACTCTAAGGCAAAGTTCGCGTGGCTAAAGGGTTTTCTAAAATGTAAATACCGCTTCCTGGAAGTAGAAGAACATGCGAAACCACTTAGTACACGAGGTAATCTTTTGGGTATAAATTATTAATCCTTAAATGCATAGTGTCATCATTTGATAATACAACTTTTTTCTTAACATAGCAAACATATGCGAGGCATTGTGAACAGAGATAGACTAAAATATATTTCTTCTGAATGTAAGTTTATGAATAAAATTATTATACTACGCATAGTTCGATCCAAGTAACATAAAAATACTGTCAAATTAGTTTATTTCATTTGTACGTTTGATCATCCTATTGTCTTCGTCTCTTGTTACAGTCAAATGTTTTAAAAATTGTGTTATGCAATCAACGAGATAAATAACTGACTATATCTTCGCGATAATCGACCTGCAATTTGCTTATACCTTTCAGACACGTTATAGCCATCTTTGATAACAAAGTACTTTCCCAAGTAAAAAATTAAAAAAAATAAATGGCGTGAATTCAATAATTTTTCTATGATTTTGTGGTTTGATTATATCTAAGGAGAAGAATCAGGGTTTGACAAATCTATTGCGACCATTTCTCTAACTCTTTAGCTACAGAAGTGTTCCACTTCGCATTCTTCCTTCTGGTAACGCGAAAACTCATCACGACGGATATCTTGAGGTACGAAGTTAACGAGAAACTTTATCCACTTTGTGACAATCTCCAGAATATAACTTTTTCAATTAGGTACAGAATTTGAACTTTCAAATCGAAATTTCCGTTCATTAGTTCGTGTACAAATGAACCGAACGGAAAGGAACAAGTGCCGTGCTGATGTTGAAGTTCAGCGTCCTACGAAAGTAATTCGTGAAAGTTGCGAACTGCCGAAGAAGTCGAAAAAGTTCTTAAAGGTTCGTGGATAATCTTAATTTAGTTCTAAAGCGCAAAAAACATTTGGATGCGATTAAAATTTCCGCGTGAATATAAAGGGTGATCGTTAGGAATTGATTTCTGCACGATGTCATAACGAAATTGAGAGAACATATAGAACCAAACCGAGCAAATACACCATTGAAATTGGCAAGCACCTGTCGCGTCGATATCGCGACACGCTTTTATAGGCTTTCCCCTTTCATTAGCTTCCCAAATTGCAATATTCGCGAGATTGGAATCAAATTAGTGTAGTATCGGAAAAAAAGGATAAGACTAGGATAATTTAGATTTGTAAAATTCTCCTAATACTATTTATTAAGATAAATGAAAATAACAGAGATTAATTGGACAGAGAACGATAAATGTTCAACTTGAACTAAAACACAAAAGTCTTATTCCGCTCAAATCACTCTCGCAACTCTATAACTCTAACAACTCGATCTCTCTACAACGCTAGCAACTCTACAACTCTCGTCTTCGGCATCTGCACTCGCACGCTCTCGCTTCTCAACTCATACTGTACGCCTTTTGCATTCGTTCTCGCTGGCGTCTCAACTAACTCTACCCTTAGCGTCTCTTTGTCTTTTCTCGTCCCATCGAACACGTGTCCCGAAACCCCGTGGCCAGGGTCACGCAGGCTCTTTCCACAAAACTGTCCACTCGAAAGGACAGACGACACATTGATGTACTCGACGGCGCCACGGCTCTCGCCACTTTGTATACGGTTCGGCCGATATCTTGGGCCTTTTGCCCACGATACTATATTAGAATTATATCTTCGACGATTATTAGAACGAGCGAAAATTTCTACGGATAGTGATCACAGAATTTGTCAATCAGCTGATAAACGTATTGAGCTAACATGATTTGCAACGGAAACCTTCCGTTTCCATATCAATTTCAAATCTATTTGGCTATGATCGCGCATCCCTCGATTGCCGCATTTTTATGGAAAACTCTGCTTCTCAAATGTACACAGGCGGGTCGAACGATGAACGGACTGTTCCATTAT